>NC_043003.1:90015956-90020304 GCF_006345805.1 Octopus sinensis
TACATATATATATGAATATATACATACATATATATACATATATATATATAATATATATATATACATATATATATATACATATGTGATATATATATACATTATATATATATAATATATATATATACATATATATAATATATACATATATATATCCATATATGTATATATATACATATATATACATATATTTACATATATATATATATATATATATATATATATATATATATATATATACATATATTACATATATATATACATATATTTACATATATATATACATATATTTACATATATATACGTATATTTACATATATATATATATACATGTATTTACATATATATATATATTTACATATATATATATATATTTACATATATGTATATATATTTACATATATATATATATATATATATATATATTATATATATACATATATTTATTTATATATATATTTATATATATGATTGATTGATTGATTCTAGTTTCAGCTTATGAGCTGTGGCCATGCTGGGGCACTGCCATTTGGTGTTGCTACTTGGTTTCACTTCATGAAGGCTTTCTAGCAACTGCTATTTGGTGCATGAGAGAGTTCGATGCAGCTGCCCTCATCTGCCCCTCCTGCCGTGAAGTTGGTTCATCTGGGACACCTGACAGGAAGAGATCCAGCTTCATTTTAAAGACATCTGTATCCACCCCATGCAGGTCTCTCAGGTTCATCGGGAGGATATTGAAGAGCTGTGGGCCTCGGAAGCCCAGGCTATCACAGAATCTTGTCCTACATCTTGATGGCAAGTTTGGAGTCCTAGGCACCACGCAGTGGCGCCCAGTTCTGACATTTGCGTAACTCTCGATGCCAAAGTTGAGGACACTTCCCTCCAGGATCTTCCAGATGTATATTATGGCATATCTTTCCCGCCTACGCTCCAGGGAATATAATTTTAATTTCTTGAGTCTTTCCCAGTAGCTTACATTCTGCATAGAGGTATCTTCTTCGTGTAGCTACGTTGGATCGCCTCGAGCTCTGTGATCAACTTGACACTGGATGGTGACCATAAAACTGAGAGCAGTAGTCAAAGTGGTAGGACAAGTGTCCTCCAGAGGACCATCATGGTTTCTTGTTCTCTTGTTCTAAAGGTTTGAGGATCCATCCGGCCAGTCGTCTACATTTCATTGCCAATTTAGCAACATGTACACGAAAGGTCGCGTCATCACTCATGTAAATACCTAGGTCACGCACTGATTGTGCCTCTGGGATTGCTATTCCTCCGGGTCCAGTGTATTCATTGGGTATTGCATTTAGTTTTGCATGCTGATAGTATAGAGCTTGAAACTTTTCAGCATTGAACTGCATGCTATTCTTTTCGGCCCACTTGTATATTTTGTCTAGCTCACATTGCAGGTGTTTTGTGTCCTCAGGGTTCTGTATTGCCTGTGAAACTTTTGTATCATCTGCATAACTTGTGATCGTGGCTCTCTGCGTGGCTGAGGGCATGTCTGAGAGGGCCATTATGAACAGTAGTGGTCCCAGAACAGTGCCCTGCGGAACACCGCTCACTATTTGCGTGTTAATGGAAGTGGCCCCATTGGCCACTACCACCTGACTTCTATCTTTCAGAAAGTCATGAAGCCATTCTCCCAGTTTTCCAACTATGTTGAGATCACGCAGTTTGTGACATATCATTCCATGATCGACTTTATCAAAGGCCTTTGCAAAGTCGAGATATATCACTTCCACATTTGAGTGGTGAAGCAGCCGTTCATCACCCAGTCATAGTGTTGTAGGAGCTGAGTTAAACAGCTTCTCCCTGGTCGGAAACCATGTTGGTGTCGGGCAGCAAGTCATTCTCTTCAAGGAAGCGTGCAGCTTCCTTCTGACTATTCGTTCCATGACCTTGCTGATGTGTGAGGTCAGAGAGATAGGTCTATAGTTCTTGGCTTCCGCTCTGCTACCTCCTTTATGAATGGGGCATATTTACCTTCCTTCAGTTTTCTTGGGAGTTTGCCAGCTGCAAGGAAGCTCTGAAAGAGGAACTGCAGTGGTCTTGCTAGGACTCTCTTACATGCTTTTAGGAGGATTGCCGGGAACCATCGGGGCCAGTAGCTGAGTCTGTTTCATTTCATCTATAGCCTTGATTACATCGTCTTCCTTTATATCGATGTAATCTATCGTCGCCGCCTCTGATTTTATATCTGCAGTGGTAAAAAAGTCAGTTGGATTGGTGATTTGGAGATGCCCAAGGGGTGGAGTGAAAACACTCTTGAATTGCTCATTCAGTATTTCACTTACCCTCATTGGTTTTCCTGTAAGTGTGCCATCCTTTTCGATGAGTGGCCCTATTCTACAGTGCACCGTAGCTGTTTCTTTGGCATACCTGTAGAAAGCTCTGGGGTTAGATTTTATGTTGTCTATAGCCCAGGCTTCTTTGTCTGCTCTTTCCTTTTCATGGGAGAGTTTCATACATTTTTCGATTTCCAACAGTTTTATTTTTAGGCGGGACTTTTCACTGCTTTCAATCTGTTTGTTTAGGCGATTTGAAAATTTTGTACGCCGTCTCATTAGAATTTTCCTCTCTCTGGGGATTTTGTTCTTGTGTACAGTGGCCTTTCTCTCTGGGACATATTTGTAGCATATGGCTTGCATTACAGACATGAATTGTTGAAGTTTCACGTCGATGTCTGGCGAGGGAGAGACATTTAGGCAGTTTTGTTTGAGGATCTCTTCCTCAATTGTTTCCAGTTTGCCTTATGGTAGTTCAAGCTGGAAAGATTCTGGGGGTTTCTTGTAGGCTGCATGTCCGTGCTCTTTTTGGCCCGTACATGGTCAGCTCTATCATGTTGTGATCCGAGAGTAGTGTCGGTGTCACTTCACATTATGGATGAGATCCATGTCATTTGTGAAGCAGAGATCCAGTGTGTTACCTGCCCTGGTTGGTTGGAGTATTACCTGCTCCATGTACAGGGTGTTGATGAGGTTCAGGAGGGACCTCGCCTGTCCTCATTCACATCTTGTCATTCCTGGGAGAGAAAGGCCCTCGGGCCATCTGACATTTGGCAGATGAAGTCTCCCATAACAGTACACTTATGTGGTTTGTTCTAACGTGGTTAGAACTTCTTCTATTTTTATAAGGCAGTCTTCAAACTTGCCCACATGGCTTGGGGCATCTGGAGGGCGATATGTAACAACACAACTACATCAAGTTGCCTAATATGTACAATTAGTGTGTCAACACCGAGTTTGAGTATGACAAGAGGACCTGGGGTGTGAGGTCCTCACGGATGTACATAGCAACACCTCCATGACTCTTTCTTTCCTGTCGGTCCGTAGTACAGCATACTGTGGTATGTGTAACTCCGCATCTGCTATATCCGTTTCAGGTGCGTTTCCGTTAGTGCTATGCATAAGCTTGATTGCATGCAACAAATCTCTCAGGAACGGGGGTTTTGTCCTGTTACTGAGTGTTTGCAGTCCTCTGATGTTCAGTAGGAGCATCGAGGTGAGGTGTACGTTGTTGCCGGTGGTGTCCATCCGGGTCTGTTTGCTGTGGTGGTGGTCTGGTATATAGTGGGGTAGTCCCACCTGCGGGCTTGGGTTTGATGAAGCCAGGTCAGCTGCTGTACAATCTTTTGTGCCATGCACAAAAAAGATTGTTGCTCAGCACTGCCCTTTCGACAACATCATGTTGGTGGTTTGTGGCACGCACAACATCTGCGTACCTCCGCTTTGGGGCAAGTGGTGCGTGGTCCATCCCTTTTCCTTGTGTTGATGGTTTGTCCATCTGCCTCGTGTCTCTGTGGCAGGGTCCCCGATGTGCAAAGCGCAGCCTGCACCTTCCTTCCATGCCAGCAGGAACCTCTCAGGTAGAACTTACACACCCGTGTGCGCTGTTTGTTTCCATCTTTGCGGTTCCACTTCTATTCCTGGTTTTTCCACCCTTTGGTCCTGCTTGAGCTTTTCCTTTAGCTCTACCAGCCCTTCCTTTAGTTTCTCCTCCTCCTCTACCTCTTTCACCGGGTTCTCGTCTCCATGGCCTTTGCTGCCGGTTGGAGAACTTGCACCTGGGTTCACTTCCCGGCAGGTTTCTCATTCAAAACCTCCTCCCGGCATCCACCAGGTGGGGGTGACTTCTTTCATCGTCTCCATTCTTGTCATCTTTGCCCCGCTCGTTCTCAAAGATGGCATCAAATGCGCCAATGTGCGACCGTACAAGCGCATATGAGCGCACGAATTCCCGTCTCTTTCGCTCCATCTGAGCCGCTGTCCTCTTGTAGCCTCTGCTCTTCAGCGCAGCCGCAATCACCTCGCTAGGGCTATCTCCGCCGGCGCACCCCCATGCTTGTACGAAT
>NC_043003.1:90020404-90070404 GCF_006345805.1 Octopus sinensis
ATATATATATATATATATATATATATGTATATATATATATATATATGTATAGGTCTATATGTATACATGTATATGTATACATATACATATATATGTATAGATGTATATGTATACATGTATGTGTAGATGTATATATAGATGTACATGGAATATGTACACATAGAGATACACATATATACATGCATATAAATTATGGCGGCGAGCTGGTAGAAACGTTAGCACGCCAGGTGAAATGCATAGCTGTATTTTCTTTGCCGTTATGTTCTGAGTTCAAATTCTGCCAAGGTTGACTTTGCCTTTCATCCTTTCGGGGTCGATTAAATAATTACCAGTTACGTAAAATTATGAAACAGGTCTGTTGATCCCAAATTCTTTGTAAACTAAATATATCTCCTTCTGTGTATATATATACTACCAAAATATGATTTTTTTGAACTTATAATTTTCTGTGTATATATATAGATACTTCCAAACAAACATGATTTCTAATGAAATCCTAATATTTTTTATGAACTTTTTAATAATTTCTCAAGATTTTTTCTGTAAACGGTTTTTAACATGTTCTTATTATTATCAAAGAATGTATATATGTATTGTAATATTTTGTGACAACCAGTACCTAACACAACAAAGCTTTTTTATGTTACTTTTGACAATCTTTTTCTAAATAAGTGAAACCGGTCAAGTGAATAAACATCTTTTAAATTTCATTTTCAAACCTTCTTTCATATATATATATATATATATATGCAGACACATATACAATAAGCTTCTTGTAGCCTCTGTCTATGAAATCTACTCACAAGGCTTTGATTCACTTGAGGCTATAGTAGAAGATACTTGCCCAAGGTGTCATGCAGTGGGACTGAACCTGAAATCATGTGATTGGGAAGTGAACTATTTCACTGCATAGCCATGCCAATGAATGTGTAATGTCTATCTGTCCCATAAACTTGTGTGATGAAAAATCATTTGTTTTATCATTCCTGATTAGAGCTACCTATCAATGGAGTGGTCAACCCTATTGTTCCCAGTATATTTGCAATCCTGAAAGGTGGAAAATAAGCAGAGGCATGTTACAATTGCAAGACTACTTCAAAGGTGAAACAAGAACACCAGCAGTGAGTTTTGAATTTCATGAAACATGAGCTGTATATATAATTTAATATTTTGTCAACACAACCATTTTTATCTGAAATGGCTCCGGACAGAAATAGGAGATAAAATAATAAAATAGATTTAGTGTTAAATAAAAGTTATGTTTGTTATCTGTTGAGAAGGCTGTGACTTTCATAAGTGCCATTCATTGGAATCCTTTCCTGCATGTATTAGTGTGCATATGTGTTTGTGTCTGCATTGATTCTATTGGCCACTCAGTTATAATGATTAAGCATCAGAGGAACAGAGCATTTCTTATGACAAATCAAGAGATGTGTCATCAAAAACAAATAAGCTGAGTTATAAAAATAACAATAAAACAAAGAGAAGAGAATGAAGCCTATCCACAGCAGCAAGTTGTTTCCATACCAATCATTAATTTATAGTTTTTTGTTGTCAGTATTGCAGTGATACAATCTGACTAATATAGGGTCCCCAGAATAATTATCTCCACTTCCCTTATTACTTGACACTAACACTTTTGTTGCTTTCTGTTTTTCTTCTTTAGCCTATTCTTTATGTTTTCTTTGTTTAGTTGTATTTAAAAAAAAATTAAAATATTCTTTTTATTTCCTACTGGCAAAAAAGATTGGATCTGTTCAGTTTTACTCATAGATCTTTTAATTATTTGTTTTAACTAAACAGTTTGAAACTTTGTATACTAGTGTAATTTCTCATGCTCAACACGAGAGAACAAAAAAAAAAGAAGGGTTTATGCAACAAAAATAAAATAGAAAAGAGTGGTGACATTTAGTAGAGATTACCCGGAAGTTGTTCCTCTTCAATTACCATCGCAAGCAGCAGTAGATTTCTTCAAATGAATACATGTTGATTGGTTAAAATTACCCAAATACAACTTTAACACGAAATAACTTCTAAAATCTGAAATTTTGTCAAAAATATTGAAAGTAAACTGTGTTGAGTGTGAGAAATAACTGTTTAGTTAAAAAAATATAATTAAAAAATCTGTGAGCAAAACAGAACAGATCCAAAAAATTAAAAGTGTTGGTTGCACTACAACTTCTGGTGAAATCATAGGAGTGTCACATTGGAATATACAGTGTGCCTTGGCCAGTTTTAGATATGACTGAGTCTATTCTTCTTTAGGGTCTACCACACACCTGATTTCTTCCATAGACACAGATAGAAAATACAAAAAAAGAAGAGTGAATCCTAATGATAGGACTGGTACTCTATCAACGTTCATCATCATCATAATATAGCATCTGTTTTCCATGCTGACATGGATATGATGGTTTGAATGGAGCTAGTAAGCCAAAGAGCTGCATCAGGTTCCATTTGTCTATTTTGGTTTGGTTTCTATGGCTTGATGCTCTTCTTAATGTCAACCACTCCATAGAGTATACTGGCAGTCTTTTACATGTCACTGGCATGGTTTTCCTATCATGTATCACTGGCATAGGTGCCTTCCATGTGTCACTGCCACAACTATAGTTAGTTTGACATGTCATCTCAAGTATAGCAAATCACCAGAAATCTGTTACTGCTTCCATGAGACACAACATCTGAAGAACTTGGAAGAATAAATGCAAAGTTGAACACTGCAGCATTTGAATGTAGTGCAGAGAACCAGAATAAATGCTGCAAGGCCATCTAGTTGATGCTTTAACAACTCAGCCAAATTACCAGTTGATAATGTTTACAATTAGGAGGACTGAAACTTTGAGAATCAAGTGTTTTTCACCAGGAATGTAGCTAAGTACCAATGATGGAATACTGTTGATTCAGAAGTTGCTACCTCAGTGACTTGGCTAGTTGTGACTATCTAATGTTTACAGCTTCTAGTTAAGTAGTCTTATGTTCTGAGTTCAAATATTGTTGTGGTTACCTTCAACTAGGGTTGATAACATAGGTATCAGTCAAATACTGAAGTCAATTCAATTCCCTGACCTTGAACACCACAAAATTTGTGTCTTTATTCATCATCATCATCATTTTAATATACACTTTTTCCATGCTTGCATAGGTTGGACAGAGTTATTGAGGCAGATGTCTTTCCCAAGGTGCTATACATTGGGACTGAACCTGAGATCACTTGGAAAGCAAGCTTCTTATCGAACCCAATTAATTTTAATTAATAAACCGTCTGCTCCTCTCTTGCCTATCTTTTATTACTATATTTATGTTGAAATACACTACCATTGATTTGATTTAATTTTGAAAATATTGAAGAATTTAGTACCACAGTCATAAATTAAACAAATGTATACATAAATCTAAGAAATTTTGATGTAAAGTTTTAACTTAGGTCACTTTAAAGCTGGAATTTAAGTTTGTATCATAGAACCAGAGGTGGTTTCAGGCAGGTTGAATGTCAAAAGGGTTAAACAACAACAAGAAGTAAAATGTAAGATCTTGTTTTATTATCTCAAATAAAACTGTGTAACAATAATAATGGGGAGGGAAAAAGAAAACATTAGAAACATAAAAAAAAACCAAAAGAAAAACCGAAATGAGCAGAAGTTAAAAAGAAATATTCCACATTAAAATGAAATGGATATTAAAACGAAATATTGTATCATGCATTAGTTACTGTGTTTATAGTTACACATTAATTCTGCAGTTTGCTGCTTTTGGTTGTATTAATGTTGTGACACCAATCAACAGAACTATGGCCACATCATGCAATCACAGAAGGCATATAAAGTTTAAGTATCAATGCAACCAACAGTTGTTGCTAGCTTAGCTCACATCTCTCTCAACACATCAGCAACACGATCCTGTATAACAAATGTATACATAAATCTAAGTTTTCAACAAAATCATTCAGCAATACACACATACGTGTACACACTCATATACACATTAATCTCCAGAAAAGAAATATACATACATAATGTATTATATATGTATAACTATTGTGAGTTTTTAGAGTTAGGCATTAAGCCTTAGGCAAGTAGAGTTGTTTTGTAAGGAAGCAGTGTAAGGGTCACAATACAATATGGACATTAGTAATGTTTGACACCTTACCTGCTTCTTCTAATGTTAACATTTCTTTTTAAAGAAAACAATTAATGCCTGTCTGCCATGCTCAATGTAATTAATTAATTAGTCATGCTACAAACAGCCAACTTATCACAATAAATATATAAGAGAAGATGCAGCCATGTATAATTGCTGACATCATAATTGTCACCACCACCATCATTATAATCGTCAACACAACGCTTTTGTTACTCCAATCGAATGATTGTTCAAGCAACAAGTTTCATTGCATACATACATACATACATGCATGCATACACATTCATGGTTTTGATATTGTTAAATTTTCCAAATATATTTTTATTTATGTAGAAATTATCATTGCTTATATTCCTTTCACCATTAGCATAATTATCACAATAATAATCATTAATACCACTATTCAAATAATTAAACAAACAAACAAGCAGTTCACAGTTTTTACTAAAGTTTCAAACCCAAGGAGAATTGCCAAGATACTCAGTATTGTCAATGACTGGTCTGGTATTGCCATCTTCACATCAACCACTCAGAAATAACAACTGTCAGACACCAGCCTAGATAGTACTGTTATAAACACACATGCACGCACTATATACAGACATATATATTGTGTGTGTGCATATGCACACACACACACACACATAAAGGGTTTCAACAAAGCTACTAAATTATGCAATGCAACTTTTTTAATAAGCATTTTCAGTCTATTTGCAGTCTGCACATTTAATAACAGTTTATCTCATTTGAGAATGATTAAATCTCCAAACTGCAAGAGACTATGAACATTCACATCACATATGTATGTATATATATATATATAAATACATATATATGTCAACTGTACAATTATATTTGTTCTTGGTAGAACAGCAGCAAAAAATTCAACTCAAAACCTCTTTGTATTTAGACCAACCATGGAAACACTTGGTAAACTTTTTGTTTTCACGATATTTGGGAGCAAACAATAGGACACGCTTGTGGTCAGGCTGCTTATTGCGCATGTGTTGTATGTACACCTGGAAAAGTTGAAAATATACTTCATGTAAATAATAATAATAATGGTGGTTTCAAATTTTGGTACAAGGCCAGTCATTTCAAGGGAGGGAGTAAGTCATTTACATCAACCAGCAACAGCAACAATCCTTTCTACTACAGGCACAAGGCCTGAAATTTTTGGGGAGTGAGGGCCTATCAATTATATCGACCCCAGTATGCAACTGGTACTTAATTTATCTACTCCAAAAGGACGAAAAGCAAATTCAACCTCGGCGAGATTTGAACTCAAATGCCGCTAAGCATTTTCCCCAGCATGCTAACGATTCTGCCAGCTTGCCCCCTTCTAAATAATAATAGTAATCTTTTCTACTAGAGGCACATGGCCTAAAATTTGGTGAAAGGAGATAGTTGATAACATTGACCCCCAGTACTCAACTGGTACTTATTTCATCAGCCCCCAAAAGATAAAAGGCAAAATCATGGCTGAATTTGAATTCAGAATGTGAAGATAGACAAAATGCTGTTAAACTTTTAGCCCTGTGTGCTAACAGTTCTGCTAGCTTGCCACCTTAATAATAATCCTTTCTATTAAAGGCACAATGCCCGAAATTTGTGGGGAGGAAACTAGTTGATTACACTGACCCCAGTATTTCACTGGTACTTAATTTATTAACCCACTGAAAGGATGAAAGGCAAAGCTGATGTTGATGGAAAAGTCAGAATGTAGCGATGAATTAAAAGCCATTAATAATAATAATAATGATAATAATAATAATATACAATTTTTATATACAGGGTGCTTAAGATATTTGAGGACAGATTTATGTCATATGCTATGAGAATAAAAATAAACCTTTGCTATAATGTTATACAATAAAGTCACCTTCAGCAACTGCTTCTATATGAGATCTAAATCATCTACATGCTCGAATCAAGTGGTCTTGGTTCATTCTGGACATTACTCTGACTATGGCAGCTTACAAAGAATCTTTGGTGTTATGGTGTGTTTATTGACCTCTCTCTCAACATGTTCCACATGTAATGGTCCAATGGGTTGAGATCCAGGGAATTAGGAGGCCAAATGTTAGGGGTTGTGTGATCATGAAAATTTTCAGCTATCCATTCCTGTGTTACTAGAGCCTTGTGTGATAGAGCAGAGTCTTACTGAAACACATAGAGCCTTCTATTAAATACTGTCTATCCAGGGCTTAACAATTATTTCCAGCTCCTCAATGTAGGTGGCAGAGTTAACTCTAGGCCTTGTGGAAAGAAGTAAGGCAGCATCACATGTCCTTTAACTCTGGAATCTTTGAGTGATCTTATTTTCCTGAACTCTGGTAAACACTAAGCCATGAAAACTGTTGAAAGAACATTGCACTGTGGATCAATTTAAATATGGGGTATCTTCCTATTAGCAGCTTGCAGTATTCTGTTTCACAGCTGCAGCTTTCATTTCCCTTTCTCCACATTGAGTTCTCAGTTGTGCCTAACAGTCATTTCATCATCACTGTTCTTTTGTAACCTTTGATTCTGAGCTGACTTAGTAGTTGGCCCATGGAGGCTACAACAAACCTCATACGCTAACTTCCACTACTTGTACTATGCAACGATACCCTTCTTCTGTCACATCCTTCACAAGATCATCATATTTCCTCGTCTTATATTGGTGTTGTTTATCTACTCAGCTCTCATATACTTATTCTGTTGCAGACAATACTTACAATATATTGCTATAGACAATATCTACAACAGACTGCTAAAGACAATGTCATAAGTATATACTGTAGATACTACCTGTACATATATGACAGAGTATAGGTTGCAGGTATGTCTTTTTAGTTAAGTGTGCTTCCTAACCACATGATTTCAGGTTCTCACGCACACATATATCTGTATGTATGTTTGTACTTCCTTGTTTTGACATTGTGTGATTGTTGTGGGTGAATGTCATCAATTTCCAATATTCTGTGAAATCATTCTTGGTTTTGGGGAAATATTAACCTTGCTTGGTATCCAGCCATAGATAATTTACCTCAATAAACTCCATCCAACCCATGCAAGCTTGGAAAAGTGGATGTGAAAATGGTATATATGAGTACAAATGTTGAGCGATAAGTAGGGATGGTGGGAAAGAGTAGGTGACAACTGTAAAGACTGAATAGGGTTGAATAATGTCCAACCTATGCCAGCATGGAACATGGATAGTAAATGATGATTACAATGATATATGTATGTGCATTTCTGTATCTTTGTTTACATTTGCACTCTATGGAAGTTGTGAACAAGGAGCAGTGTAGTTGCTGTCAATTCTCCTGCCAAGAAATTGTACACTTGCTTCGTGTTTTTGAAGATGTGTAAAACAAGGGATCCCTCCTGTACTTGAAAAACAAGCAAGGGTTAGTGACAGGAATGACATCTGGCTTTAAAATTATGCCTTCATAATGTATTCATTTAACCCATGTTACCATGGAAAACAACGAATGTATAAATGAATTAATGAATCATGCAGCATCATTAGAAGTTCTAAAAATCTAAGGTTTGTAGCAAAGGAAATGTTTTTTTATCAGTTTGTTTATGATGCAGTGAGATAAAATTTATTGTGAAATTGTTTATGAATTGTGTATAAAACAAAGTTGAAACAAAATAAAATTAGGATTTGTAAATGAAAGAAAGCCATAATATGTCACCTGTGCACTCTTGAAGGCTAACTTAATTTCAACATCACTGGTTTTACGACCAACCCAGAGGAATACATTTTCTCCATTGTCAAGGATCATGACATCATCATCTGCCAAATCATCCTGCAATTTAAGATAATTAAGTCATAAATTGTTCTCAAAAATTTTTTTTTTTCTGATGACAGCTGAATAAAATTTAAAATTATATAAAATAGACTTTTTAACTCATACAGAAACAAAGATATTGTTTCTGTCTATCTATACACACACACACAGCTTTTATCTTTTATTTGTATCAATCATTGGACTGCGACCATGCTGGGGCACTAGCTTTAAGGTTCTATTGAACAAGTCAACCCAAGTACTTATTTTAACCATGGAGAAATATTACCTTGCTTGGAAAATAAATGGATGTTGGCAACTAGAAGACTATCCAGCAATAGATAATCTGCCCCAACATATTTCATCTAACCCATATATAAGCAAGGAAAAGTGGATATTAAAACGATAATGATCTACTAGTGTTAAATGAAATTAAGTAGGTGTATGATATTTTACAAACTGAGTAAAATACAAATCTATTGTATATTTATCATAGCAGAATTTTAGTTCGTGCTACAAGTTAACAAATCACTTGCTAGAAATGATATAAACATTTTAATATGTTTCTGTGATATAACTATTATAAGTTTCATTTGCATTTTACCTGACAAAAGTCGGCACACTTCTCTGATACAGTAAAATAGCCTTTGTCATTTGAGCAGCGGAAAAGACGTGCATACTGCATGAAAGTTGCACTCTGAAATGAAAAAAATCCGAAACTTTAGTCTCTACAAACTGAAAATAATAATTTATTCTTAATAAAAAGTTTGATAAATATTGAAAGAGGATTTTTTTTTTGAAAATCAAAATGTAAATAAGCTAAATACCAAGTAATTAACAGGAACAATCCATGGAAGTTCTTGGAAACTGGGATTATCCAAAGAGACCAACTGGGACTACGTATAGAAACTACAGCTATCTATGGAAACTAACAGGGACTGTCTATAGAAACTGACTGGGACCATCTATGGAAAACCTCTGAAAATGATATTTGATTTATACTTTTATTTAACTTTATAAAAGATTTAATCTGACTTTATAATTAAGGGCAAATCACTTTGCTAGAGCTCATCTCACTTCAAGTCATATTTAACGAAAATAACTGAACTCACAGATAATGACAAAATGGATGTGAAAGTACAACAGCTCTGAGGAATTCAATCTCAGACCAAGTTCTCTGAAATTTGCCACCTTCAGATTGTGATAGTTTTTTGTTTTTTTTTTAAAACAATATATGATAATAGAAAGAAACTAATAAACAAACATTTTGTATCCACTCCAAAGGACAGCACTATGGGGTTACTGGATGATAGGCCAAACTTAATCTGACATCACTCCTATAATTGTGCTTAGTGACTATATAGCACACACCTGCTGTGTTATTGCAATGATTACAGAGGATTTCATGAAGTTTTAGAAGGAAGATTGTATATAGTCAGACATAACTCATGAACTATGTAGCAATACTGGTTTTTGAAATGGAGATAAATGTTAATTTGTTTTGTCATCTGTTGTTTATCATGACATCAAGACAAGGTAAATTTTTGTTGCTGTTGTTGTTGTAAACTCTTAGCCTTTTCCTATTCCATTGTGTAAATAGATTGAGTCATGTGTGATTATTATAAATGCTGGCACTGGATGGAAAGACTGTTTTCCAGAATTGGAATTTACATTCCATCATATCTATATATCTTATACACAAGTGAATTAGAGTCATTAATACTTTATGATCAGCATATAATCAGCCTTACTGACTTCAGGGCAAGGGAATGGATTGTGACGACAGTCATTTATTTCCAAGGTGGAGTAGTAGTCAGGAGAACAACTGAACTTAAGTTATATATAGACTCATTTAACTCTTTTAGTTAATCAACGAACTGAGACTACCCTTGATTCTATGACACAAAGGTTATGTTTAAAGTGATCTAATTTAAAATTTTCCACCTAAGTTTTATATTAATTTGTTATAAATAACAGGTTAATAATGAAAGTTATTTTACTAAGTTCTTAGTTCTTCATTATTTCCAAAATTAATTGAAGCAGGGGGAGTGCAAGGTTAAATAAGAATTTATCACCTAATTTATGAAACTCATTGTACACAGGAGAGAGAGAGAGAGAGAGAGAGAGAGAGAGAGCAATTACATAACATTTCCAATTCAAAGTAGAATATCAAAATAAAAATATTCAGATACTAACTCTTTCATAAGGTTTACGACCTCCAATGCCAACCCAGAAGAAGTTTTCAGGTTCTTCTCCTTCATTAATCATTTGAATTGTAAAGTTTTCCTGCAACATAACAACATTCAAAGTCATCAATCTAAGTCACTGAATCAAAGTCATTGAAGAACAATCTCCTCCCTCAAAGATATTCATCACCATTATCACAGCCATAATACAGAGCTGGTGAAAATATACCAAAAGTTTTGCACTGTGAATTCTTATAACATATTTACTACATAAGTGTAAATTCTCTCTCAAGTTAATTAGCAAGATAAGTATAAACCTGAGGAAAACTATTAACAGTTTGTACTGTGAATCCTTACAACACCAAGTATAGATTGTGCAAAATAGATTTTTCAGTGGTGTATAGATTGTCGTTGTATACAATTCCCTTATCTCCAGAATCTGATGCATTTCAGTTGTAAAATCTGATGGCAATTTCCATCTGATATTTAAGGTGAAATATCATGTAAGTTATAAAATTCCGACTTTCAATGATTTGGCATAGGTAAAATGGTTTTAGAGTAGTGGTAAATAACATGACTAATGTTGATTTCTTCACTTTTTCTGTGACGAAACTGCAATTACTTACTGTACAACATTTCACAAGCCCATCAAGCATTATTGTGTCACACTGCTGGCAAACTATTAGATGAAACTAGATGTTTGTTGTTAATGTTCATTGTTCCATGCTAAAAGGTACTGTTTAATGCATTGTCTGTTGCTAACCCTGTTTTACAAGAGAACTCTTATTTTATGCTTTGGAAGTCACAAAGCTAGTGGATGATTTGCTTACAGAAGAATCGATTATACCCTTAATTGTAGCTTAGCATATTTCCATTGAAGCACAAATACAAACACACACACACACACACACTCACATAGAATGAACTTTTTTCAATTTGTCTACCAAATCTACTCATAAAGCTTTAGCTGTAGCAGAAGACACTTGCTCAAGGTGTCACACAGTGGAACTGCATCTGGAACCAGGCGACAAATGTCTTCTACTATGGCCCAAAGCAAAACAAAGCCTTGTAAATGAATTTCATAGACAGAAACTGAAAAAAGTTGTTGTGTGTGTTTACATTTATGCTTTACAAAAGTCGCTACAAGGTGGCAGGGTTGTTGTCACTTCAGTCTACAAACTATCCGCTCACTTTGCACCTTCATAGATGTGACATTAAATCTCTTACTTGACAAGCAGGTCAGGATTAATGACAAGAAGAGCATCTGGCTGTAAAACAATGCCTTAATAATATATTCATCTAACCAATGCAGGCATAGAAAAAGAAATGTAAAAGCAAACTAACTGACACTCGGTCACTTATGATGATGTGGGTTCCAGTTGATCTGATCAACAGAACAGCTTGCTCGTGAGATTAACATGCAAGTGGGTGAGCACTCCAGACATGCCTACCCCTTCACATACTTCTCAGAGAGATTCAGCATGACACGGAGTGTGACAAAGCTGGACCCTTTGAAATACAAGTACTACTCATTTTTGCCAGCTGAGTGGACTGCAGCACAGTGAAATAAAGTGTTTTGCTCTAGGGCACAACATGCTGCTAGGAATTGAACTCTCAAGCCGAATACCTTAACCACCAAGCCATGTGCAAACTAAAAGAAAATAAAAAGACACATGGGTGACTTGCATGGACTGTGGTGGTGCAAGCAAACAGTCACTCATTAAGATGAGCGAAGATAGTTATTGCAGTAATACAAAGAATATGGATATTTATAATGGAAAAAAAAAAGACAAATAGCAAAAAAAAAAAAACAACATAAAAACAAGCAAAAATCACCCAGATGCACTTACTTTGAACATATTGTAAGCATTTTGTTCAGCTAATCTTGCCTCTTCATGATCAGCTTTAGTCCCAATCCAAACATACACGATCCCTTGTAAATCTTCACTGGCAAATGGTACTTTTAGTATGTAACTGAAGAGAAAGAAACAAAATATTTCTAAATTGTGAAATATTTTCAATTTTTTCAATTACATTTTTTTCCCAATCCACCATCATTGTAATAATTCTTTCCATGATTTCCTTTACGTTTCTATTCTCATTGCACTCACTGAAAACTAGATTTATAGCCAGAAGTGTTGTATAAATATATAGAGTAATTATGTTCACTGCTACAAGCAACTGTGCATTTTATAGGTGTTAAAATTAAGGAGAATAAAGTATATTTGCACTAACAGAACTGGCACTGTTGGTTAAAACAGTTGATCTGATCAATGGAACAGCCTGGTCATGAAATTAATGTGCAAGTGGTTGAGCACTCCACAGACATGTACCCTTAACGTAGTTCTAAGGGAGATTCAGTATGACACAGAAACACAGAGTGTGACAAGGCTGGCCCTTTGAAATACAAATGCTTACTCATTTTTGCCAGCTGAGTGGACTGCAGTAATGTGAAATAAAGTGTCTTGCTCAAGGACATGTCACCAGGAAATGAATTCCTGACCTTACGATCGTTACCCTATCCATTAAGCCACGTACCTACACTAACAGAGAGATATGTTTAAATGAACAAAATATCAATATCATTTTACATCCATTTTTCCCAACAAGTTTTTATTGTTCAAGTATTGGTTGAAAAAATTAAAAAAAGTCTCTACTCCTTTTTAATTATATATTTAGAAAAAAAAAGAACTTAAGATTTTTGTTTTCTACCTTCAGGAACTAGGAAAAAAAATTTTTTAATTAAAAATTTATTAAATTAAAACAATTTTAATTTTTTGAAATCAGAAGAATAATGCATTGAAAAGCAGTGTTTAAAATTCAATTCTCAAAAAAAAAAAAAAAAATAACCCATGAGCATTCAGATTACTCCATCAACCAAAATGCTTACCAATTCACATTTGTTTTGAACTAATCACATATTATCTTGAAGGTTTAAGATTTCAATGATGAGATTGTTTAGTTTCAGAATGACATTGTAGGACAGGTGCAAGAAGCTGGATGTAGCCAATTTGAACATAAAACAGAACATTTAGGGCTGATATGACTGGTTTAAATCCCTTCAGTCGCTTTTTGCTATATGTAAATTCATGGGACATAATCAACACTGACATTAATACATAGAGAGAAATTATGAATTTTTACCTTAATAAAAGGTAGTTTCTTTGCTATCAATGTTGCTTTTATTTTCTGATTACTTCATTTCATCAAAACTTTCCTGTATTTAACAAGACAGTGATCCATACACTCTCTAATGTGAATATATTTATGAAGTATAAATAAATGTTTAATATACTGTACACAGGTGCTGGCATGAGTGTGTGGTTGAGAAGCTTACTTCCCAACCACCTGGTTTTGGGTTCAGTTCCACTGTGTGGCACCTTGGGCAAATGTCTACTACAGCCCCAGTTTGACAGAAACCCTGTGAGTGGATTTGGTTGAGAAAAACTGAAAGAAGCCCTTCATATACATATACATGTGTTGCACAAGTGCATTTGTGCCTCTTCATCTTGACATCATGTAGAAGTTGTAAGTAGTGTCACCATCATACAAGTGATATCATTTGTTTTCAATTTTCAATGAAAACATGGGGAAATGTCACCCTGATTGGAAACAAGTGAGGGTTAGCAACAGGAAAGGCATCTGGCCATAGAAAATATACCTAATTGAATTCTATCACTATTTCTTTGCTCTTCGGTATATTCAATAACACACAACATAAGGCAGCAAGCTGGCAGAAACGTAAGCATGCTGGGCAAAATGCTTAGAGGTATTTCGCCTGTCTTTATGTTCTGAGTTCAAATTCCATTGAGGCCAGCTTTACTTTTCATCCTTTCGGGGTCGATAAATTAAGCACCAGTTGTGTACTGGAGTCAATCTAGTCAACTGGCACCCCTGCCCCAAAATTTTGGGCCTTGTGCCTAGAGTAGAAAAGAATAAGACAACTTTAACATCCATTTTTCATGTTGGCAAGGGTTGGATGGTTCAACCAGAGCTGGCAAGTTGGAGAGCTGCATCAGGTTCCAATTGTCTGTTTCGGCATGGTTTCTACGACTGGCTGCCCTTCCTAACACGACCAATGGGTGTTTTTAATGTAGCACAGGCTCGAGCGCTTTTACGTGACACTGGCACAAGTGTTTTTACATGGCACCAGCACAGAGCTTTTGGAAGCCAATCCTCTTCATTAGGGGGAGTAGCTTTAAAACTTCTGCTGTGGAGGACAGGTCTTCTTGAGCACAGCAAGGTTCCACATTAATCTTTCACCTTCAGTGCCCATGGTTTAATTTTTTAATGATTAGGGTGTCGGATGCATGATTGTAAAGTGTATGGTTTCAATTTCTAGAGAAAGTGGTGTTTGGTTTACTTGAATATAACACCTCATGTCACTCTAGTTCACCCATTTGTAAATAAATACCAGCAATAGCTGGAGATCAACCCTGTGGCAAAGTGACATCCCCTTCAGGGGGAGTATTGTATTCTTGGTTGCTTATATATATTGGTAACCAGGATTGACTATGGCCTGATTTGCCTGTAGGCTTATAACACAGTAAAGACCTGTGACTAATTATAATGATTTAAGCTATGTTATACATAAGTTATCATAAATGATCAATATAACTTACTTCAGGCCAGGCTGTCCCAAATGTTACCACACACATGGGATATGAAAAAAAAATGCTAATGCTTACTTCTTAGGCTTAAAAAAAAACGTGGAAAGAAAGTGCATATTAGACACAAATGAATACAGTAATCATTCAGCTTTTTTTCACATTTTGTTTATCGAGAAGGTAAAGTGCAATCTATATTAGCATTTTTAGAACTTACCAGAAATGTGAATTAAGTAGAGAGGCATCTGGCTTGATCTGTACAAAAAAATATAGAAAAAAGTTTTTATATAAAAGAAAAACCCTTTTTCATTGCTTATAAATAATTAAGGGAGTTTGATATGCTTTTAATTTTTAATACTGAAAGAATTACAATTGCAACAAATGATCATGTTGTATTAGACATTTTTCTTGATACATATTGAGTCATGTAACGAAGACTCATTTGAGGGAAATGTGCAAGTTATAATTTCAAATCTGTTGCAAGTAATTCATTAGCTCTCTAAACAGGATACGGCTCTGCATAGCCAATTTCAACTAACTATTGGATAAGGTATAAACTATTTTGAAAATATATGCAATAGACAGGCACTGAATCCAATAGAAAAGCCATTTTACATCAGTTTAATGCAACAATTCAGAATTAAGTACAACCTTCTCTTAGGTATATGGAAACTTATCAAATTATTATACATTAATTAGACAATGAAATAGGCCAGCTGACAAAGCATAAGTACTAAATCATATTTGGGAGTCTTAGAAGTTTTGTTGTGTATCAGGGTAACACCATTTATGCTATAAGAAGTTTTGTTGGGTGTAAGAGCAACACCTTTATATATAAAGTTTTGTTGTGCAAAAGGGCAACCCCCTTAATTTACATGCCTTAGTTCATATAACAGTCAGGAAAAATACGAAATAATATCTGCAATAGGCTATCATCATTTGAGGGAAATGTATTTTTGTCCATTTTGTGCCACGAAACCAGAGCTAAACACTATTTTCAAGGCTGAGATGACATGTACTATTTACAACTTTAAACATGTCTAAATGAAACCAACATATGAATGAATAACTATTCCTGATACTAAATAAGAAAGTGATGAAACTGACAATATAATTAAAACACTCATTTTGTATCTGAAAATATAATTCTTGTTATATCATTCTTGGTGTAACGTTGACCTGCTGGACAATTGACCATATGGTTGGGAGTTCAAATGTAATACACTACTCTGTCTCAATTTGCCTGGCTATAGGTAATATAAGGCAACTAGATTATAGTTTACTGATTAGCAGTAAGAATGACATCCAGCTAAAAAAAAAAAAAAAACCCACCTCAACAAAATGCAAATGATTAATAACATGCAAAGTTGTATATTAGGTTGTCCCAAAAGTTCGTAAACACTTGCGAAAATTGAATTTTTACTCGCCAAGTACTAACAAAAACAACAAAAATTATTCCTCAAAATAAAGACATTTATGTTTACGAACTTTTGGGACAACCTTATAGTTTATGGAGGGGTGCAAAATAGTAGTTGTAGCAGAATTAATTATATAGTTTGCAGTCGAGCATCTTAACCATTCATCCATTATGCCATGAAGAAACATTAAAGTTCTCAATATGATTAAAGTATGGTGACTGATGTGATTTATATTAAAAATAAGCTGTTAAAACAATAACAGCTCAATACTATACCTGTATGCAGCGAGTAGCTAGAGGGCTGCCATTGGCACGTAAATGGAACATCTCAACACCCCGTTTGACAGCTGGAGCACCAGGTAATTTTCGCTTGCCACTATGGATTACAAACTTGCGATGAAAGTGAGAGAGGAATTTCAGATTTTCTTGTTGTTGATGTGTACGCACAACTTCAAGTTTATCACCAAACAGACTTTCAAATTTCTTCTGTAAGCTGAAAATAAATAACTTTTCAGGGTCACAAATTTAAATTAGAAATATTCACAAATTAAATATATTTAAAAAGTGACAATGGAACAATCTAAATTTAGCTTGTTAATTGACAAAGATCTAATAGACAGTTACATTTTGAGGCAGAAGATAAGAAAAGGTGGGAGAAGTGGGGAATGGCAAGCCATAGTTGAAGTTTCCAAAATCAACATAATGCACTAGAATCTTTTTTTGCATAGAAACAGACATTTCTGAAAGGAAAGGCGGGAAAACTTAATAAAATTGATCTATGCAGCTTATTGATATTTATTCTGCTGATCCTGGATGGAAGAAAGATGCAAATAGAAGTATTTAATGAAGTTCTTTGTCTCTCTCTCTCTAAAGAATAAAATTCTGCACCTTTTGCAATGACATCTGTGTTCTACAGGGATCTGGTCTTGGCTCCCCCCATTATTTGATATATACATTAATGAAATAGATGTCAATAAGAAGCATTTTACTGTGTTAAAGTATACAGACAATATTAAGCTGTACCTTGCAATAAAAAGAACAGATTCTAAACACTATAGATCTTTCCAGCAATCTGATCCAGACACAATGCTGCAATGGATTAATGGCAGTAGACAAGTTCAGTAGAATACATTTTGGGATGAAAAACATGGAATTTACCAATTCCCTTCATGATACCAAAGAAGTCTGCTAGGGATTGTAGCCTAGGCATTATGGTCAACAAAGATCTACATTGAATGAACCACATTCCTAAAATCAAAAAGGCTGAGGTTGTCTTAACATCACTGAATAAGAACTTTGTCAGTCACACAGCAACCATCTATGTCTATAGTACATCCACATTTACATTTTGCATCTCCAGTTTGGAAATCCCATCTTATCCAGAATATTGCTGCCAGCGCTGCCTTGACTGGCTCCTGTACTGGTGGCATGTAAAAAGCACCCACTACACTCTTGGAGTGGTTGGCATTAGGAAGGGCATCCAGCTGTAGAAACACTGCCAGATCGGACTGGAGCCTGGTGCAGCCTTCTGGCTTCCCAGATCCCCGGTGGAACCGTCCAACCCATGCTAGCATGGAGAATGGACGTTAAACGATGATGATGATGATGATGAATGTTGCCCAGAGATGTGCAACAAGATGAATACCCACTGTCAGTCACATCATATCTTGAACATATTGCTTCCTAGTGCATTGATATACTAAAGCTTCAATGTCTAGCAGCAGGCTTGGTAGAAGCTCGCAATATTATCCACCATCTTTCCAGCAAAGACTTTGGCTTCCCTTTTTGAATTCAATACCTCCACCATTAGTGGGCATGCTTATAAAATTTAAAAAATAGCACAGCACTTATGACTTTCAGAAACATTTTTTCATGCTCAGAATTGTTGAAACATGGAATAGACAACCTGCACAATTATGATACTGCATCCTTCAAAAATTCCAAGCTTCCAAAAACTTTGCCAACACTACTCTTGATCATTTTATGCACTTTTGTTTTTTATGGCTCTTTTACTGTTAACTTTTCAGTCTTTTCATATAGTCTGTGTACTTAGTATATATTTCTAGCTTTCATTGCTGTGTCATTACTTAACTCATGGTTGTTTTCTGCTCTCTCTTTTAATCTTCTTTGATGAGTTATGTACCCAAGCACTGCATGCATACATATATATCACCACCACCACCACCACCACGTATGTATGTATGTATGTATGCATGCATGCCGCCGCCACCACCACCACCACCATCATCATCATCATTACGGTCTCAGTAACTCAAATGTAATATAAATAATGTTGACAATGATAAACACAAACCTGAAAGTAAAGGTAAGCCAACCCATGTTACTTGCATCTCTTCCCTGCCAAAAGTAGACAATACATTTGAAGTCTTCCTCTGAAAGTTCAGCTTTACTTTCTTCATTGTTTTCTTCCTCGTCTTCTGAATACTCCTCTGGTATCCAGTAGCGGCACAAGAAAACATAGCAGTCTTCACTGTAAAAATGACCTACAAACAAAATGAATCCAGAAAATAATAGTGGGCTTTTAACAAATCTCTGCTCTCATTTCTTACTTCTATAAATCCTTTTCAACTTTAGTCAGAGACAGAAATTGTGATTCAAGTCCAACCACCTAGTTTTTCTATTTTTCAGTGCTTGGTTTAGGATTGGGGTCTGCTAGTGAATGTAGCCTGGGCATTATCATCAGTAATGACCTGCATTGGATAAACCACAATTCTAAAACTGTCAAACAGGCTGAAGGTTGTCTTAGCGTTACTCAGTAAAACCTTTGTCAGCTACTGGTATCTCTCCACTTATAGTTTTCATCTCCAGCCTGAAACCCTTGTCTTGTTCAGAATAATGATCTATTAGAAACTCTAGAGACATACAACCAGATCAATACTTTCTGTCAGTCACTTGCCATATCTTAAATGCATTGTTTTTCTGGGAATTGATACACTAAATCGTTGATTATCCTTGTTTCCAAAAGCTTTGGTCAACTATTTTCAATTCAGTATCTCTACTACCTGTGGATATGCTTATAAAATCAAAAAGCAGTGCAGTCCTATGACATTGGAGGCTGATAGGAGCTATTAAAAAAACATGATTTTCTTCATTGCATCACTTCAGAGCAACCTGCTTGAAAGAAAAGATGGTTGCAGCTGGAATACTTTCAATCATAAGTTTGTTCAATTAGGGCTAATCTGGGGTTAGTCAACAGCAACGACAACCAACATGTAAATAGTTATCACAGATCTTGTCAATTGGTACAGTAGCCAAAAACAAAAAGGGAATGTAAATATATATGTTTTCAGCCCAACTTGTTACAGACGAGTTTTCACACTACAATCATCATCATTTAATGCCTATGTTCCATGCTGGCATGGGTTGGATGGTCTGATGGGTTGGAGAACTGCATTGTGCTCTAGTGTTTACTTTTGCATGGTTTCTGCAACTCTTACTAATGCTAACCTATTTACAGCATGTACTGGGTTCTTTGTTTGTGGCACCGGCACTAGTGAGGTCAGCATGCTGGCTATAAGATATAGATTCTCTTCAACTGACTAGAGACTCAGTAGAGAGGGAGGCTGTTTTATGCTGGGTGATGAGGAGTTAAAGTATGAAAATAATGTCAAGAACAGAATGGGTTTCTTGCTGTAGAAGAGCCCTATGGCCACTCACCTTAAAGTAGAGTGGGAGTGGCTGGGGTGGTAAAGAGTAGCAGAATAGTAAAAATGATAGTAGACAGAGGAAGGATGAGAGAATATGAGAGAAAGAGAAACAACGTGTGGTTGGATAGGTTACAAGAGTGCAAGAGAGGTGAGGCAAAGGTTGTGCATAAGATGTAAGGTGATGGAAGAGGAGTTATCTAAAAGATTACGGATTTCTGTGTATTTCTATATTCTATTTGTGCTATAACATTTTATCTGATGGATTTCTCTAAGTAAAGAGTAAGAAATTATGAAAGATATAAAAAGAAAAATGTACCAAATTCTTCTTCAGGTAGACGGACAAATTTCTTTCCTTCTAATACAAAAGATTCCATTTGATCAAGGTCTTCATTCCACTCTTGAGATAATTGTTCCTGGTAAAAAATAGATGAAAGCAAATAGGTTTCATAAATGAAAATGATAATCACTGACTTAGGCAGACTTTAAAGTATTAGATATTAATAAGAGAGGAAAATGAGATGTTTCAATGCTCATAATTAAAACTAATTGCTTATTAAAGAAAAAAAAAGAATTGGAATTAAGAACTGATGTGGTGTGGTTATTGGACCTGGTTATGCAGGACCTGGTGCAAGTCCTGCTTCTCCTCAGTTTAAAGATTTGAGCAAAGTCGATTCCAACATCAGGACCAACTTCGTGCAGCATGAAGACACACTGGTAAAATGTTGCTCTTCTAAATGGAAACCTTACCTGTCATTGTGGTTTTGTGGCACGAAGCAAAGCAGGCCTTGCAGTCCACCCAAGAAGACACATAGTAAATGATTTACAAGCACTCAAGCAAACTGAGTCCTGAACTTGTTCCATTTACCAAAAGGTTTGCAAGGCACAAGCAAACCTCAAGAGATACATTCATGTCCATATAACATAATTAATGCTTTATTTTACTGAATCCTCATTTGCCATTCACAACAAGAGAATCTATCATATATACATAAATGTATGCATATGCGTGTGTGCACCACTGTATTGACGAGATTATTGGATGTTGTTATACACCACAGACAATTATGCACTTCACATTATTGTAGTCTTCGAATATCACTTTGCATAGAATTAAATGAGGAGATGTGAATGGGTTTCTGTTATTTAATAAGTTTACAAAAAGAAAATTTTGTGAGTTTTTAAAGACAAAATTTGTTTACAAAATTTGAAACAAGTAATCATATCTGGTACAAATTATAAAATCATAATTCATAGAAATAAATTAAAAATTTTCTGTCAGTGATATAATATTTTGTCAAGAAGAGAAATAAAGACTGACTGGTATGTAAAATGCAATTCCGATTGAACTAGTTGTGTATAAGTTGTGAAAATAAGTTTTCTTGCTTTCTTCAAGGTACTAAAAACTATATAAAAAAGAAGAGGTCGGAAATGCTAAGAGAACTAATATTAGAATACTTACTGCTTCTTCAAGTGACATAGCAGGTTGTCGTGGAATAAACAGAGCAGATAAATCTGTTTTGATTTTGTCTCTTTCCATTATCACCTGAAAGAAATATAAATTCATGAAAGATGAATTCAGATACCTTTAACTAAACAGTGCTTGTAGAAAACTTTAGATTAAATTTTACAATATTTGGTTTTAATGAGACTCAGGGTTGACTTCGGAAAAGAGTGTCTTAATGAAGTCAATGGCATATAGCATGACTAGGGCACTTTCAGACCTGGAAGAGCTGATTCCTCTCTAAGTTTGACTACAAGAACACAGAGATCCAGAACAATTACTGCAAAGCAATTTATTTGATGCTCAAATGATTGTCATAAAACTTTGGAAAAATTAATTGAATCTTCATCATATAAATGAGTAACTTCTCAGGTACAATGAGAACTCAGCTAATACTGAGCAGATCTATGATCATTGTACCTCTTTAAGGGTACCCAGGAATACATTATCCAATGTATCTTTCTTTTTTCTTAATAGTAGGGTCTGATGTGAAGGATATTAGGGTGTTACATTGAGTAGTGAAGGCATGTGATGTAGTGGTTAGAGTGTTGTACTCACAATCACACAATTATGATTTCAATTCCTAGACTGAGCAGTGCATTGTGTTCTTGAGCAAAACACTTCATTTCACATTGCTCTGTGATCACTTCAACACCTGATGCGTGGCACATGGTGCACCTTTACAGGTAATGTCCATTTGATGGAAGGAGTGAGGTAATGTACAATACAAACATTTGATCACTATAAATAAATCATCTGTGCAGTTTGTTCACAAGAATTTGTAGGACACTCACTTTTCATTTACAAGGGGAGATTACACAATATCTAACAGATTAAGGTGATAACATAAGGGCTCTTTTGTTGGCATGAGGAGGAGGGATATAGGATTTCATGCCTGATGGAAACATTTTAAAAGGTTTCCCATAGGTCACCTCTTACATCAATGAAAACCTTTTAATAAAAATCAGTTAAATGGTTACAATTAGAAAACAGTTTGGTATCAGACAGGTTCTACCTACAGCACGATAACTTCTATTTTGTGCATAAATTTTTCTCTAATACACTTTGTTGATTTCACTTCATCACGATCATCATCATCATCATCATCATTTAACATCCATTTTCCATGCTGGCATGGGTTGGATGGTTTGACTGAAAACTGGGTTTCAATCTGATTTGGCATAGTTTCTACAGCTGGATGCCCTTCCTAATGCCAACCATCCAAGAGTGTAGTGGGTGCTTTTTACATGCCACCAACACAGGTGCCAGTTACAAAACGCTGGCATTGAACACAACTATGATCTCACTTGGCTTGACAGGTCTTCTCCAGCATGGCATATTACCAAAGGTCTTGGATATTTGTCATTGCCTCCAGGAGGCCCAAAGTTTGAAAGGTGCTTTTTACGTGCCAGTTATGCAACACTGGCATCAGCCACACTATGGTTTCACTTGACTTGATGGGTCTTCTCAAGCAGGGCATATCACCAAAGGTCTTGGTCATTTGTCATTGCCTCAGAGACCTTTGGCGATATGCTGTGCTTGAGAAGACCTGTCAAGCCAAGTGACGTCATAGTTGTGGCTGATGCCAGTGTTGTGTACCTGGCACATAAAGGCACCCATCATTATCATTTAGCTTATGTCATTCATGTTGTCATAGGCTGGACAGTTTGACAGTAACCAATGAACCAGATGACTGCACAGAACTCCAGCGTTTGCTTTTGCATGGTTTCTACACTTGGATGACTTTCCTAACACCAATCATTTTACTAAGTGGTGTTAGGAAAGTCATTCAACTGTAGAAATGTGTAAGTGGCTGAGCACTCCACAGAGTGCTGCTCAGCCACTTGCATGATACTTCCACGAGCAGGCTGCTTGTTCTGTTGATCAATTAATTTTACAGAGTGTACTAAGTACATTTTTTTCTGACACTAGCACAAGTAAGGTTACCAAATAACTTGTAAGAGAAAATCCCCTCAGCTGAGTTGAGGTGTAGTACTGAAGGGGGTGGTTTTGTGCCAGATGTTGAGAGGTTGAAGTATGATAGGACAAGAACAGGTGTCTTGCTATGAAGGAAATACATGGCTTCTCTAGCTGGAAAGAGAAGAAAGAGCTGGTGAGGACATAACAACAAGGTACAAGGTGAATATAATAGAGAGAATAGGGCTTGAGAATCAGAAAGGGTGAGTGGGTAGGTGACTTCACAATAACGTAAAAGAGGGTGACAGATGATTAGAGATGGAGATAGAGGTGGATAGACAAAGCAAATAGGGCACACAGGTGCATGTATTGTCAATAGTGACTAATAATTTCAAAAACTGAGTTGGAAAATTTAATCAGACTGCAAGTCTTTACCTTCATATCTGCACCTCTCCTAATGACTGATTCTGCAGACCTGGTATAGTCAACAGCAATGATGTCATCCCAACCAACAAATTTGGTTTTAAAAATCTGTAGTTCAGTTCTGAAATCAATTCAAAAGAATAAATTTATTATAACACTAATGATATACAGGAAAAAGTTTTTATGTTCCAATATCATCATCACAGCTGTTACAAGCTAAATGGTTAAAATAGATATATGAAAAATTATCAATCTTAAAAAAAATTTTTTTACCAATATCATACCAAGATTTTCATAAATCAGGAAAGGAGAATGTATTAATAATTAATTAGTCATAAAGTTTCTGCTTAGTTCCTCACAATCTAGAGCAATCCAAAATTCAAGATATTGAAACTGAGTTTATTATTTTAAATAATGCACCAATTCAGTTATTTTCATATTTTAAAGAAACTTAAAGGAAAAAATTGAGGATGGAGATTCCCTTCAGGTTAATGGAACAGAGAAGAACATTGTACAAGACAAAGAATGAGAGGAAAAGACATATTTAGTGAACTGGATCCAACAGTGCTGAAGTTAAAAAAAAAAGTACATGATTTACATATGGCATCGTGGTTAAGAACGTGGGCTACTAACCCCAAGATTCCGAGTTCGATTCCAGGCAGTGACCTGAATAACAATAACAACATCGAAAAATACCTTGGGAATGAGAACCCAGGTTCGAAATTTCTTCAAGACACCTGATGGTTTTTGAATTTATTAAAAGTACACTTAATTGGAAGATCATTGATATATTTGCTTCAATAATAAATGACTGTCAGGCTAATATGCAATACTTACAGAACACAATGGCCCTTGAAGTAGTATATTCGGTTAAGTTTATTGTTGTAGGCTGACACCCTATTGATAGAGCTAGCTGAAACTCTCACAACATCAATGACAAAATTTAATTTGTGAACTTTGGAGACAATAACAAGGCAGATTAATCACTATGTCACCACACCATTAGAAATATGGCTTTGGGCTTTGAACTACCATGTCTGAAATCTTAGTTATAAGCATCAGTAAATATCTATAAATTAAGTAAATATTTATAGATTAAGCCATTATATTTAAGAGGGGAAAGTTTTAAAAAATGTCCAGATTATGACAATTCAAAAACCAGAACAATGTGCAACAGGGACAAACTGCTGACTTACCCTTCAAGACATCTTGTGACAGTCACAAAAGAAGGCCGTTTCAGCATACCGCAGACTTCTTGAGATAATTTCAAAGCTGCAGCACGAACAAGCCGAGTTGATTTCTTCCCTATCCTGTTAGTTAAGAAAAGTAGCAAGGAAATCCATTAAGTTATAATTCAGTATACATCAACATTAAATAAAATATGCTGTAAACTAAGGTTAATTCAGTTTCATGTAATACTTACCAGACAAATAAGTCTGTATTACAATCCAGGATATATACACATTTTGTATCAAGTAGCTTCTGTTCTAGTCGACCATGATGAACTTCAACTGAAATAACAGTGATGAATTGAAGAAGAAAAAAAGAAAATGTTTAAAAAAATAAACAAAATTAAAGATAGTTTTATTAAAGATTTTAAAAAATATTTTAAAACACCTTTATATCTTTATCTTGTTCCCATAACAATGATACAAATTATTGGTGTATTAATTTAAAAAAGCTTTGAATAATATTACTGAAAGTAATTTAATTTTTTTCACAGTAGTGACTTCAGGAGCAAGTTGCGGTCAGTACGATAAAGTAACAAACTGTTAACACAGTGACATGTACGCTTGTAGGGTCCCTACTTACAACTAGGCAGCTATTATGCAGACCATCACTCTTTCAGATGGACTTTCTAAATCTCATCTCAGCAGAAGAGTTACTAGAGGTGGAATTAATACCTCAGTAATTTATTGATTAAAAGGAAATGTATGCAGCCTAATGATACATCACATTTATACTGAACTCTGAAACTTAAAGTTTGAATAGTTGACACTTCCTTTTGGTACCCTAACATATGACAACATGTGAGGGATTTGTGTGGTTTAATGTCAGCAGGAAGTCAAACACATCAAAGCATTGTAACCAAATTTTCTAGATTTTTCTTCCTCATAACTTTTAGTTGTTTGGGAAGGTTTATATATTTACTTATTCAATACTGCAATCAGTAAACAATTTCCCATCAGATAACTGGTTCATTACATTAGTTTCAAGACAGTGCCTGTAACATGGTACAAATGACTTTGTTGGAATAGGACATGCTTTTTACCAAAACTTAATCTTTCACTGACACACACACACACACACACACACACACACACACACACAAAATGGCTTTCTCACAGTTTCCATCCATCAAATTCCACTCAAAGGTTATTGGTTAAGTTAAGGCTATGATGGAAAACACTTGCTCAAGGAAACATGCAGTGGGATTAAACCCACAACTACATGATTGTAAAACAAACTTTTTCAGCACACAGCCATGCTTGCACTTTAATCCTTTCATTACCAACCCGGCTGAAACTGGCTCTGAGTACAAATGTCTTGTTTTCATAAGTTTTGAATTAAAATCTTCCACCAAACCTTAGTCACAATTTATGTTCCTAACACTAGCTGAATGATAACTAAGTTATTTTACTAAATTCTTTGTTATATTTAAAGTAATTGAAAGAAACACAGAGCATCTCAAAATAAATACAGTAACAAAAGGTTTAAAATGATTATAATCATAATAAAAAGATTGGTGATACGTGATGGCTGTGAAATCTAAGATAGTGAATTCTTGATAGTAAGCGGTATGGCTTGCAAATGTAAAGTCTAATTAATAACTTCACTTTTAGAGATAATGAAATGTATTAGTATTGTTTTCATCTCTAAAAATAAGGTTTTCAGTCTGAAAAAGAATAATCTTCATGAATAATATCACTAATATTGCTTAACATACAGGTGAACTAACTATCAATAATATTAGTAGCCTCATTAAACTGGTTCCCATGCTATCAGCAATAATTGCCAAACTGCAGCTTAATGTATTCAGAAAGGTGATAAGCTTTTATTAATAGGATTCTGTGTGAATGGAAATTAAATAAATTGATTAACAAACAATAAATAAGTATAGATGTTACCTTGTGGTAGTTCTAGATAACCTCTTCCAAGTCCCACACGATACAAACGAGGCTGGTGGGGTTCAAAATCAATTGGCACATGTTCCTGGAATTTAAAATTTGAACATTATAACTCACATAACAGAAATACATTCATCATCATCATTGTTTTAGTGGCTACTTTTCCATGCTTGCATGGGTCAGTTGATACTACACGGGAAGAAAGTTTCTATCGGTTGGATGCCCTTCCTGACACCAACCCTCATCTGTTTCCAAGCAAAGTAACAATCTTCCAGTCTACTGAATAACATATAGCTTGGACATGGTTTGTTGAGAATTGGAAATAAATGATACCATCTGAATAAGACTTTTGTTTACAACTAGCAAACAACCATGAAGACAAAGGGCAACATAAACTCACTCACATAAACTTGCATGTACACATTCATACACAGAACATTTTATTTATCTACATATATGACACATCTGCTTTTCTTGGACTATTCTTTTCCTTCTCTCTGAACTTTCCCCTCTTTCTGATGAAGAGCCATGCTCAAAACATTACATCCACTCTTTTTTTCCATCTTAAACTTTCTCTGAGCATCAATCTAATATAGTCACTGTGTACATCCTTTTGACTTTTGTTGTTTTTCCTGTTTTTTTTTTTTCAATTTCGATTAGCCTACACACACACACAATATCTTTATTTATATACACATTTAATAACTATCAAAATTTCAGAATTGATTATGATAATTACAGGTGAAAGCATAAAAAATTTAGGGATGAAAATTATTAAAAAAATGATACAACACATAGACATGGCTGTGTGGTTAAGAAATCTGCTTCCCAACCACATGGTTCTAGATTCAGTCTCAATGTATGATATCTTGAGCAAGAGTCTTAATATAGTCCAGGGCTGACCAAAGCCTTGAGTGTTGATTTTGATAAACAGGAAATTAAAGAGCCTGTCATACAATTAATATCATTCATTTCCAATATTCTATGTAAACATGTCTGGCCAAGTGGAAATATTACTTTGCTTGGAAACATGTGAAGGTTGGTGACCGAAGGGACAACTAGCTGTAGAAAATCTGCCTCAATATGCTAGCATGGAAAAATGGATGTTAAAGCAAAGATGATGATTTTAGTGAATACCTTGCTAGATACTGAGAGAAGAAAGATACCACATTTTCCTAATTAGCCAAGATCTTCCAGTTTTTGGCAGTTTCACCAGATAACTTTTCCTCTTATTGTAGAAGATACAAGTACTGGGGACACAAAGTGTGAATACTTTGTGTTCCCCTCACCACTCTTATTGTCTGCAGTAAGGAGGAAACCAAATTACTAATGGTGTCCAAATCCACATTCAGGACATCAGGTGGAACTCTGTCTGGGTCTGCTGTGGTACCATTTTTCAAGCATCTTTCAGGCTTATGTCATGTCCTTTGTAGTTGACTCACAGGCCAACTACAAATAACAAATGCATTCAGAGATCAGTGGTGGAATATGTGAGTCACATGTAATGTGAGGCAGGAGTGATGATGCTGTTAAGCAGTTAATGGGAATGCTCAGCTAAACCTGTTCTGATTTCTGCTTATTCACTGTCCCAATGTCTCATTCACTTGCCTGTATTCACTTGCGCAGTTTCTAGTTAAAACTCTTGAGATACTTAGGTTCCTCCAGTCTGTTCTTTTTTCTTTTTTTGTCTATTATTATTGATGACCTTGAAGATGATTGAATGGGTGATGTACAAAGCTAGGCTTGTACCTACTCTTGTGCTTGCTCTTTTAGCAAGAGAAGCTTCTGGAGGATCTAGAATCCTGGTTCTCAAACAGGGTTCATATAAAATTCTTTAGGGGCATACATAAGCAAAACAGTAAATGGTGTCCATATTATTTTAAGGGTCACTTAAATTTTAATTTAGGTGTACTTATTGCAAAAAACAGCCAAATTTCTTTCTCAAACATTTTACCTAATTCAACCTACACAAATTAATGAGTGAAAAGCAAAATAGAAATTTTGAAAAAATGTGTTTACAGAACTAGTTTTTAAACATCAAATAGTAATGAAAGGGATCCATAGATAAAAAAATGGTTGAGAACCACTGATCTGAAGGATCTGAGAAATATTTGCTCACATATGCAGAAAAAAACAAACTATCAGAGATAGAAGTAAAAACCCCAGACTGAGAGCTAATGCTGGAAAGACAGAAATCACAGAAGTTCACCATAACAATGCTAGTTTTGTCATGGTTGGAAATCACAAATTGAACAAAGTGAAAGGTTTTATATATATATATCTAAGAGGCATGCTGTCTGCAAGTTGAAATACAAAGAGCATCAAAATAAGGACATGAAAAAGTGAGTGTAGCCTGCAAACATTTAAAATTTTATCTAGAAAGCAAAGGCTCAGTTCAGACATATTAAGCAAAGAATATTCAATAGCAACATCAAATCCATCCTGCTTATATGGTGCCGAGTAATGGCAACTGAATACAAATATATTTAGAAAGCCTCAAAAATTCGTGAACAGGTACCGCAGAAACATCTTAAACATTAGGCATCCAGAGATTGTGAGTAATATAGAGCTCAAGGATAAAGCCAAAAAAGAAGTTACTGACCAACCAATTGTGAAATGTGAGATGAATAAGACAATCAAGGATGACAAAGAACCATATGAAAGAAAAATACAGAAGAATGCTGTGAAGAGCTTCTGTTCTGCCAAGAACCCAAACAGATCATTATGATGATGAACATAAATTTGATGAGGGTACAAATTTAGATATATACAAGACTTGTTAAAGAAGGCAATTTACAGATGAATGTTTTATTCCATTGCCCCACTGAAGTATGAAGACATGAAATTCATAAAAACGATCAGTATGTTGTTATTGATATGTTCTTATCAATATGGGTTCAGGGAGCATCACACTGCTGAAATGTGCTTTATTAAGATTTTGAGATGACTTCTTCATTACAGTCAATAAAGTAAAAAAATTACAGCTTGTTGATGAGTCAACAGATGATAGTTTTTGTCAGCAGAATGTTTCTGGTACTCAGTAGCTCTTAACAGATTACTTCAGCTAGTTACAAATAGGTATGAAAGCAGTAAACGCCAAAAACACTACATAACTAATGCAAATTCGAGGTGATGAATTCAAATCCTTCTATGGAATGTTGTAATGTGATAAATTGGCAAATACCTACACATAAATGTTTCTCAACAGCCCGAACGTTGTAAGTACCGAAAGAACCTCAGATACAGCTAACACTATGTAGAAAAGTCACTATATGAAGGTCACACAAACATATTTGTGGAGAAAAGTACAGTTAAAATTAGTTATAAACGTAAGTCAATAATCTTAGGCTGATCTCTATTACAACTACAATTAACACTGTCACTCTTATCTTCTCTAGTACATTAAAGACTGTATTAACTCTTTAGCATTTGAACCAGCTATATCCAACCAAAATATTCTACCTGTTTTTTGTTCAAACTGGCTAGATTTGGTCTCTCATACCTACCCTACAACGTCATTCTAAAAATAAACACATCAAAATCTTAAAGCTATGAGGTAATGCATGCAAATAAATAAGTATTACATTTGACAGAGTAATCTGAATGTTAAAGGGTTAAACATATTTATTTATAAATTCTGTCCCAGAAATGAAGCTTTCTAGAACATTTTCCCTACCTATATTTTCTTTCCCCAAACTGATCAAAAGAAGTTTAGGCCAAAATAGCAATTTTATTAGCCTGGAAGGCTCACAAACTTATTGCCCTTCTTTCTCAGCTTAAAGAATAAAAAAAACAACTGTTCTAGAGGTGTACCAGGTTCACTCTGACCTAGTGATCTGTTGATTAACTCACAAGATTAGATTGACTCTCGTTTCTACACAACTTAAGTCTAGCTACATACATATACAGAAATTTCTGATTTGTTATCTGGGTGCACACTTGACCTACCAGGGTTAAACTGTCCAGGAAGAGGAGAACTATGTTGTTCATTGAGTTCATGGCAAACATTTGCATCAACTTTCTGCTATCAACTTTTCCAAAAAGTGTGGCTAGTCTTGCACAACCCTTCACTACTGAAAGCAAATCATTCGCATAAGTAGTCTAATAGTTGACTGTTGGACCCTCAAATGTCAAAATCAGTGAGAGAACCCACTATATAAACATCATCAGATATCAACTATATATGTTATTTTGTAAATATAGTTATGTTTTCGCTTTAGATATTAACTATGGAAAATAGTGTAATATTGGGGCATGATGGAAAAAAAAAAAGGGTATTAGTACTTGTGGGATTTATTATTATATATACAAAATTTTCACTTGTCACCATTTAACTTATGCAGAATACATACATCAGAATATTATATTGGGAGATCCCAAGATCAATAAACTAAGAAAATTTTTTTTAGTAGAGATGAAAATTTTACTAAAATGAAACAATCTATTTAGAATATTAAGATTATATTTTGTTTTTAAGCTTGGGAATAAGAAAAAAAGAAAGGAACTAAGAAATCAAAATCAAAATATTATGAAAGTTATTTTTAAAATATTAAGCTAATTAGTAGAAACATATAAAAAAGCAGTTTAATCAATTGAAAACTGACAAAAAAAAATTAAGCAAACATATATGTTCACATGTGAGTGCATTGTGTAGACACAGATACAAACACAAGTTTTGGAATTTAGAAACTTAATCACAAGACTTGCTTCTAGTTCTCCAAGGAATGTTTGTTTCTCTTTTTATATAATTTTGAATGTGTTGGAATATGTAAAGCAGAAATCTAAGAATAGTAATAGAAATGGTATAGTAATAAAGGTAAAAATTGAAATGATCTCAAGAAATTTAAGATGACAAAAACCAACTTCCAAATAATTACTGTATTAATCTCAGTGAATAAAGCATCATGCTAATTTTTGAAATTTCCTAGAAACCTGATTGTAGCAAAAAAACAAGACCATGCATGACTTTATGTGTGAGCACACACACCAAGACATCAATATCTTTAGTACTGTTTGTTGACTGTAGTTATAGTTATTCCTTAAATGAGGTTGAATAATACAGAATACTCTTGAAAGAAGTAAGACACTTTTGAAGATATTGCAAATTTGAAGACATCCTAGACAGTTTCAATTCAAGCCATACGAAGTTACACATGAAGTAATTCTCAAGATTACTCAGAAACATTACAAGAAAAGACAAAAAACAAACTTCCATTAGCATTAATTCTTAACAGTTTCAAGATTTTGTCAGAATATTTTTAGTCTTAGTAAACTGAAATCATTAAATTAAAATATGTAGTAAAAGCCAGGAATTAATAAACAGTAATGATACATGCTGAAGATATGGCCAAATGTTGAAATAACATGCAATGGTTTTAACATTCAAAGATGGCACACTGCTTACCTTCAAATCTAAAGCTTCATTTCTTGCTAACCTCTACATTAGAAGAAATAAATGCTATTTAACAGAATGTGTATGTATATATATATATATATATATATAAAGGAAATGAAGAAAATGCTGACAAAATAATTTAAGTAAGGGAGAGTGTATTTAATTAGGTGAAAGTTCTTTTTACCGGTTGCGCATTTGTTATGCTTATCAAAAGATATTTTTTTAAGAGAGATAGAGTTCCTTTCTGATAGATTTTTTTCTCTTATCTGACAGATAAGAGCAAAAAATCTATCAGAAAGGAACTCTATCTCTCTTAAAAAAATATCTTTTGATAAGCATAACAAATGCGCAACCGGTAAAAAGAACTTTCACCTAATTAAATACACTCTCCCTTACTTAAATTATTTTGTCAGCATTTTCTTCATTTCCTTTTTTTTATATATCACAACTCGTGTTCCACATCTCCTTTTTTAAATATATATATATATATATATTATATATATATATATAAAGGAAATGAAGAAAATGCTGACAAAATAATTTAAGTAAGGGAGAGTGTATTTAATTAGGTGAAAGTTCTTTTTACCGGTTGCGCATTTGTTATGCTTATCAAAAGATATTTTTTTAAGAGAGATAGAGTTCCTTTCTGATAGATTTTTTTCTCTTATCTGACAGATAAGAGCAAAAAATCTATCAGAAAGGAACTCTATCTCTCTTAAAAAAATATCTTTTGATAAGCATAACAAATGCGCAACCGGTAAAAAGAACTTTCACCTAATTAAATACACTCTCCCTTACTTAAATTATTTTGTCAGCATTTTCTTCATTTCCTTTTTTTTATATATCACAACTCGTGTTCCACATCTCCTTTTTTAAATATATATATATATATATATATATATATATATAAAACAAAAAAAAAACATTCAGGTTTTAATAAATTTGAACAACTTCATATCCAAATGCTTCCTTTTTCATCCCTTACTTATTAAAACTTTTTTCTGAAAATTGTTTATAGGATGATGTCAATTTAGCTGAATACAAGAATAATAATTGAAGTTGAAATGTCTGTATGAAAAAAGAGAAGGGTTAATTAAAAACAAACCAATATTAAAATTATAGTCAGAAACTGATACACTTGTATCTTCTCTTTTACATTCTTTGTGTGTGTCTAATATGACTAATTTATTAAACAGAAAATTAATTTAGCATAACTAAATTAATTTTCTGTTTAATAAATCTTTCAAGACCACTGCTGCTGATGGCATTTGAAACTTTCAAAATAAAGTTATTTTAACAGATTAAAGTTCTCAGCTGTTAGCATTGTTGTCATCATGTATCATACACCTGCAGTGCATTGATGACCCAATAAAAATCTCCAGCTGCTTTACCACTCTTGTCCAGCCAGTTCATGATATTGCCCAGCCATTGCATTCTTTGCGTGCCTTCTTGATCTACTACCCTCCATTCTTCCTTTCATGATGTTTTCCAAACCTCTGCTTCTTCGAATATGGTCACAATAGATGAGCTTTTGTTTTTTCATAATATTCAGCAGTTGTCTTTCACTTTTATGATGTAACACTCATTCATTTGTTTGATACTTCTTGTACAAGACTTGTAGCATTCTTCTATACACTCGCATTTCAAATGCATTGATGATGATGATCATCATCATCGTTTAATGTCCGTTTTCCATGCTAGCATGGGTTGGACGGTTCCACCGGGGTCTGGGAAGCCAGGAGGCGGCACCAGGTTCCAGTCTGATCTGGCAGTGTTTCTACAGCTGGATACCCTTCCTAACGCCAACCACTCTGTGAGTGTAGTGGGTGCTTTTTACGTGCCACCAGCACGGAAGCCAGTCAAGGTGGCGCTGGCATCGGCCACGTTCGGATAGTGCTTTTTATGTGCCACCGGCACAGGCATCACAACTACAATTTCCATTTGATTTTTGATGTTGATGTACTTGACTCAATAGGTCTCCTTAAGTACAGGGTCCCCTCAAGCACAGTGTGTGTATATATCATCATCATCATCCTTTAATGTCCGCTTTCCATGCTAGCATGGGTTGGACGATTTGACTGAGGACTGGCGAACCAGATGACAGCGCCAGGCTCCAATCTGATCTGGCAGAGCTTCCACAGCTGGATGCCCTTCCTAACCCCAACCACTACGAGAGTGCTTTTACGTGCCACCTGCACGGGGGCCAGTCTGGCAGTACTCAAAATGTGTTTCTTTACTTGCCACTTGCACAAGAGTCAGTCCAGTGGCACTGGCAATGATCTCGCTCGAATGTTTTGTTCACGTGCCAGTAAGGCGACGCTGGTAACGATCATGCTCAAATGGTGCTTTTTATGTGCTCACTGGCACGGAAGCCAGACAGTTGCTCTGGCAGTGATCCCACTCGGATGGAGCTGTTAGCGCTCCACTGGCACGGGTGGCAGTCATCGAATTTGGTTCAATTTCGATTTCACTTGCCCCAACAGGTCTTTGCAAGCAGAGTTTAGTGTCCAATGAAGGGAGGTTGGCATGGGTGCCAGTCATTGAATTTGGTTCAATTTCAAATTCTATTTCGATTATGTTCTCTACTAATCTGCTCAGAGTCCATGCTCCACAACCAACCATAAATACCCATTGGTTAAACAAGTTGCTCACACTAGCCTTGTTTTGGGGACACTTTTGCTGCTCCAGATGTTATTAACCTTTTCCGTGGATGTTTTGCTATGGCTAGCTATGTCCTGAATTCTTGCTGTCAGCAGCTCTAGAAATAACAGCTAAATACCAAAATAATTTCAATATTGATTGCTTCATTAAGTGCAAACTTAGTGGAGTTAAAGGTGTAAAACATTTCTAATAAATTGCAAAAAAAATAATGTTGACAGCTCTATCACATTTGTAGGAGAGAAATAAAATATTTAATAAAATAAAGTATCATACTTGTGCATATTAAATAAAATAATGAATACAATTTAAACATTCATGAAACAGCCAAGTGTAAAAAGACTTACTCTGAGTTGGTATGAAGCGTGTAGACCTCCAATCTTTCTCCAGAAGTCAGTATCATTCATACCCTGTTTTAGCATCACTATTTCAGCTTTGTTTTTTCTTTCATTTTTATTGATTTTCTCAGCAATTAACCTGTTAATTTGAAAAAGAAAATTTTTAAAAAGGCCCAAATGTTCTAAAAAGATAACATTCGTTTTCAGCTCAGAGCTGAAACTTAAAAAAAAAAAAAATTTCAATGTATCTTTCAAATGTTGCAAGAGAAAGAAAATTACATTCCAAAACCTGGTCAACATTTATTAGAAATGTAAATAAAATGCAGTTTCAATTAAAAATACTAATTTCTTTTCATTTGGGACTGAAATTATTTTAACAAGGTGAAGGCTCTACTTCACTAGTAGTTAGCACCACAAGTTATTGAAACAGAGAACTAGATATAGTAAATTTTCCTGTTCTTCATTTGAACTTCCTCAGCCATATCTACAGTCATCAACAACATCATACTTATAGATTCAAGATTTTAGCTTTTAAGGTGAGATAGGCAAATTCTTTAATAAATGTATTCTTTTTTTTAACAGTAAGCAAAAATTTAATTGCTTCCAAAATTACTTTATGCATAATAATGAAATAAGTTTACCTGGTCTTTGTTTTGGTTACACCTTTTGCTTTGTGGCCCTCCCAAATATAAATAGTGAGACCAGTATCAAACAAGAATACAAAGCGAGGATCTAATGCAGTAGCATTCATATCACACTGTAGTAAAGAAAGAACAAAAAATATGAAAGAATAGAGAAACCAGATCAAATAGAGAACATAGAATACAACATGAGAAACTTTGAGAACTTTGAGAAACACTATCTTACTATCAAAACCTTGTACTAAATACCTTGCTCAAAGCTCTCCCTTTCCATATTTTCTCTACAAGTACCAACCTGAAAATCTGATGTAGGGACATCAACAATTTGGGAGAAAATTCTCTCTCTTTTTTGGATGAATTAAGTGAAAAAAAAAAATTAAGACTTATAATTAGAGAAACTGAACACTTAGCGTCTGTCTTTCATGCTGAGATGAGTCAGATTGTTTGACAGGAACTGACATGTCTGAGGACTGTGCTGTGTGCCAATGTCTGTTTTGGCATGGCTTCTATGGCTGAAAGCTTTTCCTAAAGCCAACCATTTTACAATGTGTACTGGATGGGGTTTTTTTTTTCATGCCACCAGCATTAGTGAGGTTGCCATGTAGTTTGCAAGATTTTGTTCATTTTCAATTTTCTAATAAAAACATGTCCAGCTATGAGAAAATATTACTTTGAAATCATATAGAAGGACATGTGATTGTAGAAAATTTGCCTCAACAAAATCCATTAGACCCATGCAAGCACGGAAGAGTGGACATTAAAATAACGAGGATGAAATACAGAAAAACTGAACACTTTAACACATTTCATCTGATTTATCTCAATTTACACAATCTAATAATAGTATCAATAATTTCCCAGATTAATGTACATTATAAAAAAAAAAATTCAATTCACTTACTCTTTCCAAATGTAATTTTAAAGTTCCTGATGTACGATACAGTTTTTTATCGAATCCCTGAAATAAATACAATTTTGTTACCAAAGATGGCTTTTTTAAAGAAATATAGACATAAATTCTTATAACTTCAGTCAGAGCTAAATGTAAATTTGTTATATTGACTATTACAATTGACTTGTATTCAACAAATTTTTCTTGTTACAATATTAAATATTTTTATTTGACATTTTTACACGTCTTCCAGTGTTTCTATAAATGATGACATTTTGCAAGAATACTGTTATGATGTGCATGTACACATTGGGGGTAAGAATAGTACTACCCACTAAATATTTGGATATGGTTATCTAGAATAACTTATCGCAGAATTTTTGTTCACACAGAATGCACTTCATACTGCTCCAACATAGTTACGATATTAAACTAACACAGTAACCAATACAGACGACCAACGCTGTCAACTTCCACTGACAGTTCATGCAATTCTTTATCTATTCAAATCCATTTAGTAAACTTTCAGTCATGTGGGGGTGTACAGGGTTCTCCCATAACAAATACTTAAGATGTTATCTTTAGAGCCAACTATCTTTTCTACACACTGGAAGTATGTTCTTTCCTGTCATGCTGTGAAAAATAATGGTTTTCATTTTTGGCACAATGCCAGCAATTTTGAGGAGACGGTACAAGTCAATTCCACTGGCCAAGTACTTGATTGGTACATTATTTTATTGTCACTGGAGGGATGAAAAACAAAGTTGAACTCAGAACATAAGGAGCTAAAAGAATATAAAATAACCTGGTTACACTGAAAGCAGAGTAATTGGCCTTACTTTGAGGCAATCATAATGATGTGTCTTGCTTCCAGGTAACTTGACAATACACCTTGCCTCAGAGGCATGGAAGATACAAGACATAAAATCAAATGCGGTTTTGACAAGTAAGGTAAAATGTGCCTTGCCTAGGGACAAGAAGAACAACATGACTTCTTATAATAGTAAATTTTGTGCTTTCAGAGTAAAGTGACCTACATAATATAAAGTTAAGGGAAAATGTGTTTATACTGAAAAATATAGAACGTATCTTAGAGACATACATAATTAACTGTGTCTTAAATATTTTTGTTCTAACAAGTTAAATGTGTCTGCCTGAAGTATTTTTAGTTTATCTAGAGAAAGGAGATAAATAAATCACATTACATTTATTTACTTAGATGAATGTATCTACCAATGTTCCCTTTAATTAAAAATTCTTTTTTTGCTGTAGGTGTTCACAGAAATTTACTTGTGTGCAAATTTTATCTTTCTTTGCAAACCATGTGCACATCTGTACAAGTAACCATCTTCAGTTAAAAACGAAATTTAATTTTATCTAGAAAAATCTTGTAGGCACAGTGGTTTTTTTTTTTTCCTTTGTGTGCTGGTTGTAATGCATGTGTGCCCCATTCCACTTAGTTGTAAATGGGTAACCCTGTGATGGACTAGTGTTCCATTTAGGAAGAATGATGGCCAGTCCACATAGCCTCTAGAGTGTCATCATGCAAAAGCTAAAACAATGCAAGGAAGTGCATTGTGACCAGTGACATTTCACAACATCTGGTAGCTTGGTCGATTCGGTTTTATATATATATAAAATTGTACGTAATAAATATATTGTAAATAAGCTTCACTGTACTTTTAAAAGATTTATAAAATCATACTCACAATATCTTCAACTGTATAAAAACCACTAGCTGTCCTCCCCCCATCAATGTACGAAATACCATTCTCAAATAAATCTAAGAAGTCATCATCTTCATCATTCATCTCTTCACGAATGGTTCTTGTTTCGGCTCCAAGCAAATTTCGAAGGTTCACAGCATGTATGGCAGCACAAGCTTTTTTGTCAAGCTAAATTTAATGAAGAAAAAGTGGGGAGAAAACATCAATAAAAAGCAAAGATTTACTTTAAAATTAGATCATAACAGCAAATATACTTAATGATGAAATATTTAATATATACATTCATTGAATTTTCACTTGAATTTAAATGAAGTTAATTTGTTTCAAGTGGTTTTTCATTTAATGAAATTGATGAGAGTTGAAATTTTTTGAAAAATATCTAAGCCATATATACTTTGATATGATATACTTACTGGAGCTTTATCACCAATCCAATAATATATTTGCCAGCTTAATGTTCTATTTTCTTCAAAGAATGTCCATAATATAATATAACAGTCAGCTTCATAAAATTTACCAATTAGACCTATGCAAATAAAAAGTATGATTCACTTGGTAATTGCCACATGATGAAATAATAAAAAACATTTAATTAGGAAATTTTGTTTGTTATGTAATGCAGAAAAAAAAGAATCTATAAACAATTTCGCTAGCAACCATCACTATGTTGTCATAAATAAAGCCAGGCATAGCTGTGTGGTTAAGAAACTTGCTCCCCAACCATGAGGTTTTGGGGTCCAGTCCTATTGCATAGCAGCTTGGGTGACAGTCTTCTAATATAGCACCAGAGCTTGTGAGTGGATTTGGAAGACAGAAACTGAAAGAAACCTCTCTGTGTGTGTCTGTGTGCTTACCTTTATTTTGACATCACAGGATGATTGTAAACAAGTGTCAATATCATACAAGTATTGTTGATTTTTTTTTTTTTTGTGGAAAACATTTCTGGCAAACAAGTGAAGATTAGTAACAGGAAGGATCATTCAGCAAGAGAAAATCTGTTTCAACAGATTCCACCTAACCCATGCAAACATGGAAAAGTGGGCATTAAAAAGAAGTCATCTACCTTAATTACATGATAAAACCTAGCTGCACAATCATTTTTATTTCAACTTCAGTAGAAACATTACCAAATCAGGTGAGAGATATTTTTCTAGAGATGGGATAATCTGTCACATAACCAAAGAGCTACCAGTAAAGGGTTACCAGTAAATATAAGCCTCAGCCAAAACCTCAAAGCTGGAAAAACTACTGTTAGTATTGCCACATTTGAGGTTGTGGCACTGTCACATTCGAGGTCATAGCACTGCTACAGTAGTGGTCATGGCACTGTTACAGTAGAAGTCGTGGCAGTACTACAGTAGAGGCCGTAGCACTGCTACATTAGAGGCCACAGCACTGCTACAGTAGAGGTTGTAGTACTGCTACAGTAGAGGCCGTAGCACTGCTACAGTAGAGGCCATAGCACTGCTACAGTAGAGGTCGTAGCACCGCCACATCAGAGGTCGTAGCACTGCTACATTAGAAGCCATGGTACTGCTACATAAGAGGTTGTAGCACTGCCACAGTAGATGTTGTAGCACTACCACAGTAGGGGTCATAGCACAGCTACAGTAGAGGTCGAAGCACTGATACAGTAGAGGTTGAAGCACTGCTAAAGTAGAGGTCGTAGCACTGCTACAGTTACAGTGAAGGTCATAGCACTGCTACAGTAAAGGTCATGGCAGTGCTACATTAGAAGTCATGTCACTGCTACATTAGATATGTGAAGAGCTGCAGTGCTGTAATTCATACTTTTAACATACTACTTTGACAAACAATAGCCACAAAACTGATGATAATGAAGAAAATATAGTAAAATCAGCAACTCTCTAAAACATTTTACAGCTTCAAAGAACTGATTAGATTTTAGCAAATACATCTCTATTTTCTAGCAAGAGAATATTTTCAAATCTCTCAAATGTGTTCAGATGAAATCTATCTACACTGAAATATTCTAATATTTTAAAAATAAATTCAGTTACAAGAAAATAAAAATAAGAATAGATTGGCTTTTTGAAAGGAATTTATTAATTTCTGATGCTTGAATTTGGTAGAAATATTCTTAACAGATCACCAAAATTGCTAAACCTCCATAAAAAAAAATGTTCCAAATATCTTTTTTCTTTCTTTATACAAAGAGTTTGGGCAAGGGTCTTCTACCATATCCTTCGGCTGGTCAAAGCTTTGTGAGTGGATATGAAAGACGGAAACTGAAGGAAGCCTGTCGTGTGTATATATGTGTGTGCATGCACACACCCACTCAGTAGAGAGGTCTTATTTTGTGAGTTACTTGGTGATCTCACTAGTGCCAATGCCACAAAAGATTACACCAAATACATGTATAAAATCATTAGCATCACTAAGGGCACCACCCTTAGAAATCTTGCCAAAGCAGACATTGGAAACCAACACAACCGTCAGATTAGTCGAATCTAGTTGAACAATGTAACTCATGCCAGCATAGAAGACAGATGTTAAATGATGATGAATGTAAAATATTACTCACTATCTTCAACTTGGTTGGGGAGGAAATTCTCCATTTCCCAACAGGTTAAGCCTGAAAAACAAAAGGAAAGAATATCTCTCTAAACCTTTCTTTTCTCAAAGAATACTCTTGAAATTTTCAAAACATTAATAAAGATAAGTTTAACATATTAAATTAATGCATAACATCTTCATTAACGCTGCCACTGAATTTAGGACATTTATATTATTTATTATATGTAAATGGCATATTTAAACAAATTTATCCTAGTGATAATTTTATCAAAGCAAATTAACCTTAACTTTAAAATTTGGTTTTGTTTAGTGAAAAGATGAAACTGTTTTTTTTTCCTTCTTTTTAAAAAAGTTTAGGAATATCACATCTGAAGAAACTGCTATTCTTAGTTCATTACTCAGGTTTTTATTAGTAAGTCTGGTATGAAGACAATTTTTTGCATAATTCAATTTGGAAAAAACTGCTCACATAGATAAGTTGTCAAAAATTGAGATGTGAATTTCAAGGCATTTTTATGTAAAGCAGGGAATTTCTCAGGATTGATGGGTTTGTAGAATTCCAATAAAGACAGATTATAATATTTTAATTTTATTAAGTTATCCAACTGCAAATCAATTAATTCTGATTGGAAGGAATCCGGAGCCTCCTCAGGACACACATTAAATGGTGTTTCAAAAACATGTAGTCCGATTTTATCCTGTATTTCTTCAAATCTGCTTTCAAATTTCTTCAAAAGACTTCCACACTCATTACAATATTCCTTTGTTGATTTGGGATTTTGTTCACTCAATTTCAGAAAATGTGTGAAACACTTTCTTTTCCAATGTACGACAAATAAAGCATCAACTCAAAGCTTTTGATACGAGAAAGCAAACTGGTTATTTGCTGATTGGAGCCTTGTAGTTTCAAGTTCAAATTATTTAATTGACTAGTTATATCTACTAAAAATGTTAAATCACTTTGAAACTTTTTATCTTCCAATTCTATAATAGGAACACTTCTTCCTTCAGTTTATAGAATTGCTTAAGGATTTAGACCTTACTTAACCACTTAGTTTCACAATGGTACAATAAATCCCCATATTCAGTTTCAAGATCTTTCGAAAATTCTTTAAATTCCCTATTATTCAACCGTTTGCTTTTTATCAAATTAACGGCCTTAGTTACAACTTTCATTACATTGCCCATCTTGAGATTTTGCACATATGAATAAAGCAGCGACACAAAGTTTCCAGATCCAGAAGACACTTCTTAAATTCATTCTTAATCAGAGCTATGAACTCTTTCTCATGACCTACCATAGATGGAGCGCCATCTGTAGCAAGACCACTCATTTTTTTATATGGTAAATCAAAATCTTTTAAGGCTGAGTTGACCATTTGGAATAAATCTTCACCTCTAGTTGTTCCATGCATTGATTTCAAGGCAAGAAATTCTTCCCAAATGTTGAATTTTGCAATTATTGCATGTATAAATATTGCCATTTGAGCAGTATTAGACAGATCAGTTGTCTCATCAATAGCTAATGAACACAATGCGAATTCTGCTGAATCAGATTTTAGAGAATTTTGAATGTCCTCAGCAACAGCTTTAATACAATCAGAAACAGTTTTTCTTGATAAGCTACTATTTCCAAACAAACTAGGTTTTTCTGGGAATATATTCTCAACAGCAGTAAGGATTCTTTCATAGATTCACCATCGTTATGTGGTCAGAGTTTTTTTCGCATACCACATAACTAGCATGAGTAAGTGATTCACTTTCAAGAATAAGCCTTTTTAAAAAAGTGTTTTTTGGTCAGATATTCTTTCAAGGAGGCTATCTTGCCTAAACGTTCAGATTCTTTCAAATTTTCATAGGTTTTATGCTGACTCACAAAATCTTTCAATATTATGTTTTTTTCTGAACAGCTGCTTGTTTTTGCAAACAAGACAAATGCACTTGTTACCTATTTCAATAAAAAAATAAAGCACATTTCATTTTTCATCAAACAAAGCACGTTCACCAGCACTTCTTTTTATAGGATTTTTATAACCTCTTGCCATATTGATAAGGGTATTGAAAAATTGATTTAACAAAGTTATAAACCAATTAAATTTATTTAATCACTTTCAGAACTTTTGTTTTTACCACTGCCTGGGAAAAACAAAAGCCAACTGGCTCGTAGTCGTAATGCATGCTTTTAGAGTTGTAAAAATAGTAAAAAATAAAAATCTGCAAAAAATAAAGATATTGTTTGGTCCTTTTCTCTCTCCCTTATCCACACAGGTGTTGACAAGCGAGTGGATAGGGAAGGGCAATAACTGATATGCCGATGGCAGATGAAAGTAACTCCTGTTGACCTTCTTGACACTAATCGATAGCAAAAATGTAACACCCCTTTTTGAAAGAAGTTATTTTACACTGCTTTTTGATAAAAAAAAAATTCTTAATATTTTTTTATAATCCTATTTGCAAAGCACCAAATTAGTAGTTTCTGTTTCAATGAAGCTTTACCATTTTGTTTTTGATTTTTAATAGATTTTAAAATATTTTTTGCTTATCGACTGACAGAAAGAGAGTGAGTGTTGATTTCAGAGATGTTTTTGTAAAACGTGAAAAATGAAATAGGGAGAGTTATATACTTGGAGGTTCTTGGATATAATTTTAACATAGTATCTTCTATCATCCTTCAGCTATTGTTTCATATAAAAATTATTTTGGTACATGCAATATATATTTAGTTTTCTTAGCTAAAGTGTAGTTGGGTCTCAAGGGGGTGATACAAACCTAGCAATATGTATTTTATAGTGAAAACAAAATTTCCTTTCAAATGGCAATTACCAGACAATTTCTGTTCGAGTTCGACCATTTTAAGTCATAGTGGAAACCCGACCTATGTCACAAATAGGTATACGAGTATTGTATAAATTTTATAATTGAAAAATTTACATACAAGTATATCAGCCTATGGATGCAATAAAATGGGCTCATGTGTACAATTGCACCCATGGGCAGAGTTTTCCCCACCCCTGCAGTATATGAATAGAAATTACTTTTGTGTAATATTTTCTTGGCATTTAGCAGAGTCAAAGTTGTTATTGTTGGTGGGGTTGAAAATTTGAATTTCTACTTCATTTACTGTCACCAGTGACATATTGGCAAATACACATAAATCTTAATAACTCTCCCAGTTTACTAAGTTGCAAGTAGGTAGGACAGAGAGGGTATTACAGCTTATTGAGAAAAACAGCAGAGGCAGGTTAACCTGCGGTTTGAAAAAGCCACAAAACACAAGTATTCAACCTTTTTAATACCAATGCGCCTGATACAGCCCCCTGGTTCAATGATACAAACCTGTTTCAATGTGATCTAAAATAAAACCTTCAAACAAGACTGCATGTTTTTCTTTTTATTCTCCAAATACCAAGTTAATAAGGATAAAGTTATTTTATTAAATTCTTCTTTATTTTAAAAATTAATTGAAACAAAGGCAGTGTATTTCAACTGAAATATGGTAATAAAAGAATTAAGGGAGAGATGTCTTAACAGCTTAACACTCTGAGAACTAGGATAAACATACTATGATACCTGATAACAGCAATGAGTAAAAAAGGAATAAGAACCAAGATGTAATTTTAATACTTAAATTATCCTTTACAAAATACATATGAAATTTTTTTAAAACAAAAGTTTTAAAGTGAAGAAACAGCACAACAGAAATCAATTTAAAGAGCAAAATAAAAGTTCCATACCAGGAATCTGTCCAATGTCATCATCAAAGATTTGACTATAGTCAAGTTGATGTTTCTCTAGAGTATCTTCAAAACGTTTTGGTCTAGAATTAATGGAAAAGGAAAACACAAAAACAGGTTTTATTTTTTTTTCTTCCAAGAGATGATTATATCTATAATTTGTAAAAATAATTTTTAAAAATATAAAAAATATACCAAAGGTTTTGAACTCCTTTTAGCACATTTTATTCTAGTAATATACATTGGAATGTCAATACAATCCTTATTTTTGTCATGGCTGTCATTTTTTATAGTAAAAAGAAACAGTGGTTAATCTTTCTGACACTAACTTGCCTGAAACTACCCCTACTTTTATGGTATAAACCTGCTGCTTTACAATGGCCCAAATTTAATCCTTCCACTATAATTTCATGTTATTTTATATTCCAACACTAAATAATGTCAAAATTATTTATTTTTCTAAGTTCTTCGTTATTTTCAAATTCAAACAAAAGCAGTGTATTTCAACAGAAATATGGTAACAAAAAGGTGAAAAAGTTATTGCTCACTTGAGTAATTCTGGTTCTTCTTCAACAATAGCCTTCCCAGCAGCTTTATCTTTTGCCACATCCCTCATTCCCTGAAAACATAATGAAATGGTTATATCTAATGAAATTTTCTGCAAATCAGACAATCTGGTATAAAGCCAAATGACAGAATTATTTTTTATTATTTGTAACTATGAAAAAACAACAAAATTTAAACAGAAAATTATTCAGACCTTTAACACTTTTTCACTTTCATCCTGTCCATCCCGCCGTCGCCTCAATCTCAGCTTTCGAGCAATTGAATCCTTGGGTGCTAAAAGAAAGGTGATATTTTCAAATTAAGAAATAACTAATTAGCAATAACATACAATAAATAAATACAAATAGATAAGCCTTAAAAAAAGAAACAAAAAGCAAAATCTGTTATTTAAACCATTCGGTACTATATTTCTCTTGGAATATACTGCCTTTGTTTTCACTTAATTTTGAAAATAAAGAATTTAGTAAAATAACTGTCATGAAGCTGGTGTTTGGAGCATAAATTGACATGAAGATTTGATGGAAGTGTTTAATTAAGCTCACTTTAAAATAAGGACTTTATATAACAGAACTAAATGCAGTCTCAGGCAAGTTGGTGTCAAAAGGGTTAAATCCTGATATAGCCAAAATTTTGTAATAGACAGGTCTTCTATTATCCAGACTAATAAGTAAACAAATTTTATGCTCATAAAAACTGACTGAAGGAGGCATTAAATCAGTTCTTAGATGAGCACTTATGACCTCATTTCATTTATGTTTTTAAGTATGTTTTCCCCAAGTTGGTATGGTTTGGACAATACTTATTGAAGGAAGTATATTATGGTTTTATGTCCTTCCTGTTGCCAATTCTTAGCTGTATTTCAATTTAGGTATTTTTATTCTACTGCAATTTAACTTGGTGCTCAACTACTTCAATCATTTTCCCTACTTGTGTGTTTGAATTCACACACACACAGACAGAGTAGAATGATAACTATCAGATGATGGTAACTTTAGAAATATACTTTTGCATCATGGGTAATATCAGAAAATATTGGCATACATACAATAATTATGATTTAACTCTTATCAAATTTCCTGGTGCTTATACAAAATGATGAAATGAACACTAATTTTTGAAAGTAAAATATTACCTTACAATAAAATTAAATAAAATTAATTTCTCATTTATTTAACTCCTCTTATAATTACTGTTATATACTCCCTCTCCCTATGATTCTGTCTCTCACACTTCAATGCTTGTCACCAAACCTACTATGTGCTCTCATCCTGCACCTCTTATGTTAACTCTCTCTCTATCACATTTATTTTCTCTATGCAATCTAAAGAGTGACTGGAGAAAGCAAGAGATTGATCCAACTCCACCCAACCATCTGACCTTCAGATACTGTAACAAATGAGCTTGATAGAAGAATCTTAGAAGAACATGGAAATATATTAAAATACAATTGAAAGTCTGAGATATGTGGACAAAAAAATAATTATAAAAATAGGTAAATATCACCTACCTGGTGTTTGTTCTGTCTGAGGGGGAGCTGCAGCACCTGCTAAACGTAACTGATTTGCTAATGAAAAGTCAATGTTGTAAAATTCTTTGCGCATCCGGATTTCTTCTGGTTTAGGAGGCATTATCAAATCTGGATTATCCCGTACATCCAGTGTCTAAGCCATAAGAAAGAATTGAAATATAAGTATACATGTGTGACAGAGTGCTAGTGCAATGAGAGAAAGGTTAAGTATAAGAAGAATTAGATGCAGTGTGCAAGAGAGAAGACTGCTAGTTTGGTCATGTGATGCCAATGAATGTAGACAGTTGCACAAAGTGTCAATCACTTAAAGTGGATGGAACTCATGGAAGAGGGAGACCCAGGAAGACATGGAATAAAGTACTGAAGGCTGATCTCAGGACACTGAGCCTTACAAAGGAAATGACAAAGGACCAAGATATCTGGTGCCAGCGCCATGTAACTTGTGCCAGGCCACATAGAAAGCACGTGTTCCAGTGCCAAATGAATAGCATCTGCGTTGGTGTCATGTGAAAAGCACCTATGCTAGTGCTGTGTAAAAAGCACCCAACACACTCTAAAAAGTGGTTGGTGTTGAGAAATATGTCCAGTAAGTTCACTGCAGGATAAATTCAATAAAATAGTTTTTAACTATTAATGGTGAAATACTATGGATATATTTTCATAGTGAACTTTCCTCATGATGAACTTTCTTCACAGTAAATTGATGGTGGTGAACTTTGCCTACAGTAAATTGATGGCAGTGAACTTAACTGTAATCATTAGGAAGTGCATCCAACCCTAGAAACCAAGCTAAATCACTTCAGCTTGTCAGCTCTGGTCAAACTGTCCACCCCATATGGATGTTAAATGATGATGACACCACACAAATACACACACATTATCAATATCCTAATCATCATTTAATATCTGTATTCATGTTGGAATGGGTTGGAAGGCTCAACAGGACATAATAGATCAAAGGGAGACTGCTTTGTGTTCCATTGTCTACTTTGTCATGGCTTCTATGGCTAGATGTCCTTCTTAACACCAACCAGTTTACAGCATGTTGTGGATGCTTTTTTGCAAGGCCAGACACTAGAAAGATCACATGAACTCCTAGACAGGTTGTGTTATGCTAGATGATGAGGGGTTAAAGAAAGGGTTAGAGTAAAAAAGATTTCTTGCTGTAGAGGGGCTATATGTTGATTCACATTTTAGAAGAGAGGGCAGAGATGATTGGGATGGAGCTAGAAAGGAATAAAATAGTGATGGTGAGGGTGTTGGGCAAACCCTCAAGGTAGGAGGTGCATAAGAGTAGGGACAGAAGAACTGAGAATGTAGATAGATAGAGTTGGCAAGATTGTATAGGAGACTGAGAGATGGGGAATGGGTGAGGATTGTGTGAATATAATGAATGTAGAACAAGTGTTGATGGGTAGATATAGTGAATGGTTGTCGGGTGTCCAACAAGGCATGAGAAATACATGCATGCACACATACAGAGGGCTTCTTGCAGTTTCTGCCTATCAAATTCCCTCATGATTTCATGTCTCTGGTGTGGAGCTATGATAGAAGACACTTATGCAAGGTACCACACAATGGCACTGAGACTTGAAACCATGTGGGTTCTTAATCACATAGTCATGCTTGTGTGTGTGTGTGTGATGGCAGTCTCTCATGGTCTGAGAAAGACAGTTCTGCAATTTGTAGCTGAACAGCCTACACAAATGATTTGTTTATAGTGATCAAATGTATGATGCAGTACATTAGCTCACTTCCACCATATGTCAGATGCTGAAAAGACTGCAGAGCAATGTGAGATGAAGTGTATTGCTGAAGAACACAATGTACCACCTGGTAAAGAAATTGAAACCACAATCTCAATTTTGAGTACAACAATTTCCTAACCACTAGCCATGTATCCTCACACACCCACATTATATATACATATATATATATATATATATATATATATATATACATACATACATACATACATACATATATATATGGTGGCTGCCCCCTTGTTATCGAGTATGGCCATAGCACGAAGCTTAATCAATGTTGTTATCATGCAATGCCTGTGCAACAAGATTTTTTTTTAAAGTGAGGAAAGGCTCTGCACTGAGTCAATCCCACTCACTAAGCAACAGCAGCCATAATCTGAAAAGAAGTCAACATCATCGGTAACCACTGAGTCACAGGTTTTATGTCGGAGTTATCCCAGTTACCTGAGTTACCTTCTCCTAGAAGGATGCCCTAACAAAGGCTAGGAGTCCTTCACACTCAATGGTTTAACTGCGCAATCGGGTATTCAGTCCGATTATTTCTATGTCCCAGCGCATGATACAGCCTTAAGACATTTATTGGATGGCCGTTGACTCTCAAGAGTTCCTCCGCCCTTTGACGGGTTTTGTTTTTCATCTCGCAGGGTATCCAATAAACACCCTCCTCACCAAGCAAGCTTGGTGGGGTTGCCGGTTTAGTCACCGTCAACCCGACCATGCAACAGGTTGTACTGGGTTACATGTTACCAGTAGCACTCGAAAGAGACCTGACATATATATATATTTAAAAAAAATTTTTTTTTATCTAGTTTCAGCTCACGAGCTGTGGCCATGCTGGGGCACCTCCATTTGGTGTTGCTACATGATTTTACTTCACGAATGCTTTTTAGCAATTGACATTTGGTGCATGAGAGAGTTCGATGCAGCTGCCCTCATCTGCACCTCCTGCCGTGAAGTTGGTTCATCTGGGACACCTGACAGGAAGAGATCCAGTTTTATTTTAAAGACATCTGCATCCACCCCATGCAGGTCTCTCAGGTCCTTCGGGAGGATATTGAAGAGCTGTGGACCTCTGAAGCCCAGGCTATCACAGTATCTTGTCCTACATCTTGATGGCAAATTTGGAGTCCTTGGCACTATGCAGTGGCACCCAGTTCTAGTATTTGTGTAACTCTCGATGCCAAAGTTTGGGACAAGTCCTTCCAGGATCTTCCAGATGTATATTATGGCATATCTTTCCCGCCTACACTCTAAGGAATAGAGTCTCAATCTCTTGAGTCTTTCCCAATAGCTTATATGCTGCACAGAGGCTATCTTCTTCGTGTAGCTTCGGTGGATTGCCTCAAGTTCTGTGATCAACTTGACACTGATTGGTGACCATAGCTGAGAGCAATAGTCAAAGTGGCTTAGGACAAGTGTCCTCCAGAGGACCATCATGGTTTCCTGG
>NC_043003.1:90072904-90075202 GCF_006345805.1 Octopus sinensis
ACTGCCATTTGGTGCATGGGAGAGTTCGATGCAGCTGCCCTCATCTGTACCTCCTGCCGTGAAGTTGGTTCATCTGGGATACCTGACAAGAAGAGATCCAGTTTCATTTTAAAGACATCTGCATCCACCCCATGCAGGTCTCTTAGGTTCTTCGGGAGGATATTGAAGAGCTGTGGGCCTCGGAAGCCCAGGCTATCACAGTATCTTGTCCTACATCTTGATGGCAAATTTGAAGTCCTAGGCACCACGCAGTGGCGCCCAGTTCTGGCATTTGTGTAACTCTCGATGCCAAAGTTTGGGACAAGTCCTTCCAGGATCTTCCAGATGTATATTATGGCATATCTTTCTCACCTACGCTCCAAGGAATAGAGTTTTAATCTCTTGAGTCTTTCCCAGTAGCTTATATTCTGCACAGAGGCTATCTTCTTCGTGTAGCTACGTTGGATCGCCTCGAGTTCTGTGATCAACTTGACACTAGATGGTGACCATAACTGAGAGCAATAGTCAAAGTGGCTTAGGACAAGTGTCCTCCAGAGGACCATCATGGTTTCTTGTTCTCTTGTTCTAAAGGTTCTGAGAATCCATCCGGCCAGTCGTCTACATTTCATTGCCAATTTAGCAACATGTACACGAAAGGTTGCGTCATCACTCATGTAAATACCCAGGTCACGCACTGATTGTGCCTCTGGGATTGCTATTCCTCCGGGTCCAGTGTATTCATTGGGTATTGCATTTAGTTTTGCATGCTGATAGTATAAAGCTTGAAACTTCTCAGCATTGAACTGCATGCTATTCTTTGCAGCCCACTTGTATATTTTGTCCAGCTCACATTGCAGGCGTTTAGTGTCCTCAGGGTTCTGTATTGCCCGTGAAACTTTTGTATCATCTGCATAACTTGTGATCGTGGCTCTCTGCGTGGCTGAGGGCATGTCTGAGAGGGCCATTATGAACAGTAGTGGTCCCAAAACAGTGCCCTGCGGAACACCGCTCACTATTTGCGTGTTAATGGAAGTGGCTAAAATTGGCTACTACCACCTGACTTCTATCTTTCAGAAAGTCATGAAGCCATTCTCCCAGTTTTCCAACTATGTTGAGATCACGCAGTTTGTGACATATCATTCCATCATCGACTTTATCAAAGGCCTTTGCAAAGTCGAGATATATGACTCCACATTTGAGTGGTTGAGCATCCGTTTCACAGCAACCAGTCATAGTGCTGTAGGAGCTGAGTTAAACAGCTTCTCCCTGGTCGGAAACCATGTTGGGTGTCGGGCAGCAAGTCATTTTCTTCAAGGAAGGTGATCAGTTTCCTTCTGACTATTCGTTCCATGACCTTGCTGATGTGTGAGGTCAGAGAGATAGGTCTGTAGTTCTTGGCCTCCGCTCTGCTACCTCCTTTATGAATGGGGCATATTTTACCTTCCTTCAGTTTACTTGGAAGTTTGCCAGCTGCAAGGAAGCTCTGAAAGAGGAACTGCAGTGGTCTTGCTAGGACTCTCTTACTTACTTTTAGGAGGATTGCCGGGAATCCATCGGGGCCAGTAGCTGAGTCTGTTTTCATTTCATCTATAGCCTTTATTACATATATATATATACATATATATATATATACCGGAGTAAACACATAAATGTGAAACAAGGTGGAAAAAAGAGTACTCAAATACCAGTGGTAGAGTAATATGCTTTATTTTAAGCAGCAGAAAATTCAACAAAATCTGTTACTCTGAGTTTCTCGTTGCCGTTCATCAGACAGTTTTTTGCTAGAATGGAACATATATATAATTCAATCTATACTCTTACAAACGCTACAAACGCTGCTACACCTTTAAAAGAAATGGACTTGTTGATTGGCCCTTTAGAAAAAACGGTCAATCTTCCGAACGATAAACAAAAAGGTCAAAAATATATGTATATATATATAAAAAAACTTATAAAAATTATAAAATCCGAGGAAAAACCTATTGCCGTAATGAAGACAGTACAAATTAATGCATAGAAATTAAACCTGTTATAAATACTGCAATACATATTTATATTAAAATCCACATATATATCAACATACACAAAAGGATGCGCGTAAACGCCATACATACATATGCAGACGTATGATATGAATCTAAATTATACACATAAAAGCATGTGTACATATATTCACGCAACCGTCTCGCACGCAAGCTAAAATTCATCTATGCAGCAATTCTCATATACTGAGCAAGCAGGGGGAACGAAAGAAAGGGAAAGAGAGAAAAAGGAACGAAGGAGGGGTGGGGAAAAACTTGTAGCGATATTATTGCATCT
>NC_043003.1:90075302-90139415 GCF_006345805.1 Octopus sinensis
CCATAGTGTCAACATGGTCTCGCAGTCTCTTGTCCGGAATGTCCTCAGGATCCAGCCAGTGAGTCGTCTGCACATTGTCGCCACCTTCGCGATGTGTGAAGAAAAAGATGCATCGTCACTCATGTCTATCCCCAGGTCCCGTATTGATTTCGATACTGGGATTTCGATCCCTCCTGGACCAGTATAGTTGTGTTGTAATGTATATGTGTTTACAGCTTGATATTGTAAGGCTTGAAATTTACCAGCATTAAATTGCATGTTGTTGTCTTCAGCCCATTTGTATATGGCATCCAGATCTTGTTGTAAAAGATGTATATATATATGTATATATATATATATGAGATACCCATATCTTCATGGCTGAAACAGCTCTAAGATGTAGTTTATAATTATATTTATTTATATTCTCTTATACATATTGTACTTATTGTATCATATTACTCATTGATGTGCATTGTTTTGTTCTATACTATTATGTTTGACCTTGATGTTCATATGTAGTGGTTTAATAAATTATGTGATTGGGTATTATCTGGTAGTTGATTATTGATTAAGGTGTATTTCTCCATTTTCTTATTTTGTATATATATATATATAATATATATATATATATATATATATATATACACCTATATATATATATATATATATAATATATATATATATATGTATATATACATATATATATGTATATATACATATATGTATATATATATATATATACATATATATAAACTGGCAAAATGACCATTCTGAAATATAATATATATATATCTATGTATTATTTTATTTATTATGGAATAAAAATTCCAGCGACACAGGGATTCAAATAAAATGATTTATGCTCGATAAGGAAATATATGTCATTTAGAGATAGAAGTCCCCATGCAATTCATCAAATCCTAATATACATCACACCATATAATAGAATTTTATTTCAATACTTACTAATCATTTTCTATATATATATGATTAAAGTAAAAGTTTAGACTAAAGAACATAGTCACAAGAAAATGTCACTAAAGAGGTTGTTTTTCACAAATATGAGCCCAAATATCAGTTTGAAGGAAAAGATTTTCTTACCTCAAGTTCTGGCAGTAAATGAAGAATATCTGGAAGAGTGATCAGGCGATTTTGACTTAGAAGAAGTTTCTTTAGTTTACCACATCTGAAAAAGAAAATATAATTTAAATATTCATTCAATAATTTTATATGAAGATCAGTTTTGATTTAGTGAGTCTAATGCATCTGAAATTTTTATCTCCTGACACAACTGAAGATGGACATATAACTTTTGTATATTATTCTTACTTCCTGATTACAAGTAAATGAACTGGTATATTTGAAAAATGCCTTAGTACAAAAACAAAGCTTGTGTCCGGCTAATGTAAGATGGTGTCAATGTTTAAACAGTGGAACATCATTAGCTCTAATTCTAAATTTCAAATCCTTGATCAGATAACTTTATTCTTGCCTGTAGAAAGAGCACACATAAAAACTAATGAGGTTTTTACAGGGTTACTTGATCTACTAGAATAGCAACCATATTACTTTCAGGTGACACTGTACTGTCTTAAAAAAGAAGGAAGGAAATATAAGATGTGGTCTGAGATAAACTTATGACAATATGGAAAATAAGACACTTTTAATTGTAGATCTGCTTGATCAGGACTTGGGACTAAACAACACCACCAACAACAAATATTTCGTTACACATGCATTACATGTCCATAGCCAAATAGCTGACTTTATCTTGCAGACACCAACCAGTATCTTCATTTGCTAAATGTTCTCTTCCTTTCTTTCTCTCTCAGCTCAGATGCTTTACTTTCCAGGTAATGAATGTTACACATCTATGAGAATATAATTACTTTATTTCTTTCTAATCCATTTCTTTCTTTCTAATATCTTGCATATTTAATGATCAATGATTCATTTCTGTTATTGTCGTTATACTTTAAATGGAAACTTACCTGCAAAGTCCTTCAGGAATCATCTCAAGGTTGTTGTCAGTGGCACTGAAAGTTTCCAGATTATGCAGTTTTCCAATACTAGCAGGGATGCCGTCAAAATCCAGTTTGTTACTGTTCACATATAGTTTCTTAAGAGAACCAAGTTTATGCAGTGAAGACTGATATAAAATAAAGTATATATACATATATATTAAAACAATATATATAAAGGGGGCAAAAATCAATAACAAAAGACAAAATCAAATACAAAAACAACATATTGGCAAGAAATGTTCGGTTAATATTATCAAAGACTCAAAGAAAGAAAAAAGTTATGAAGTTACAGAGTAAAAGTTTGACATTTTAGATATCATCCTTTATTGGCTATACAGAGAAAGATCCAGGGAAGAAGAGAAGATGGAGAAAAAGAGGACCATGGAAAAAAATGCATGTGAGAATTTCACAGGATTCTCTCTCTAAATATTATATATATATATATATATATATATATATATATATATATATATATATAAAGAGAGAGAGCAAATAGTAAATACACATATATTATCATTCTTACTGTCCCAATTTCCAAGCTTGCTCGGGTTGGACAGAGTTTATTGAGGCAAGATTTTCTGTGGTTAGATGCCCTCCCTGCCACCAACCCTCACCTGTTTAAAAGTAAAGGTAATATTTCTTACAACATTCTGCAATTATTGCAGGTACTCTAAAATCTAAATTAACACCATATTTTTTCATATTCAGAATTGCTGAAGCATGGAATAGAATACCCACATCAATTGTTAGCTGTCAGGACACTGCATCTTTCAAAAATTCTATGCCACCCAATACAACTTCTGCGTATGCATCCTTTTCCTCTTTATGGCCCATTTTTTATTTTTGTAAGTTATCCTGTGTACTATGCATGTACTTTTGCCTGTCATTGCTGTCTTCACTTGACTTATTGCTGCTCTCTGTCCTCTCTTTTACTCTTTTTTGATGAGCTGTAGTGCACTTGAGTACTATCTACAATAAGCACATTGTAAGTATTATTACCAAGGTAGTGAGCTAGTAGAATTGTTAATGTTATGGACGAAATGCTTAGCAGCATGTCTTCCACCTCTTTACATCTTGCCGAGGTCAACTTTGCCTTTTATCCTTTCAGGCTCAATAAAATTAAGTACCAGTCAAGTAATTAAGTTGATGTAACTGACTTGCCTCCTCCACTGAAAATTACTGGCCTTGTGTCAAAATTAGAAGGAATTATTATTGCTCTCCAAGCTTCATATAGTCTACACTTTAGAGAGAGAGAGACTTAGTTGCTATCAGAGGCAGTATTTTGTAATCCTCTAAATTTCTTACAGACTCTGAACTCTAAAGTCTATTTTATTAAAAGATCCTTCAGAATTAAGTTAATTAGGCAACAACGTTAATTTAACTACTGATTGAAAACAGTTCATCTTCAATATGCGAAGGAATAAAAATTAAAATTTATATTAAGTACATGTCTGACACAAACTTTATCAACTATATAAGGTTAACAAATGAAATTTGGCAGAATTTAACATCATGCTGAAGCATTTCTGCCAATACAGAATACATACATTTAGTCTCATGTTTTAATATTTCTACCACACCACAATAAATACAAAGTAAAAGAAAATGCTTTGTTGATTACTCACAGGTAGAGCAGTCAATTTGTTACGGGAAAGATTTAGCATTTCCAAGTTTACCCAGGTATCTAAACAAAGAAAGATATGTAATAAGCAATAATAATGCTGAATTATTGTTCATACATTAGCACAAAGCCTCAAATTGAGGGAAAGGTGTAATACATTACAATTAGCCCTCAGTACATAAGTGTTACTTATGTAAGAGTTAAGGATGAAAAGCGATACTTCACATTTATTTGTTTTGCAAGATTCTTGATGTGAAATCATGAATTGAAAGAGATATTGTTATATTTGGAGATGGGAGACACATGGGATGGAGAGTCACTGAAAAGGTCACAGGACGTGTGATGAAAGAACTTTGACAAAGAAGCTAAAGTAATAATAATAAAGCTGAAGTGAAGAACAAATATAAAGTGTGTGTTTAATTGGCAAAATATGACCATTCCCAAGTCACATTTTGCCAATCAAACACACACTGTATATTTGGTCTTCACTTAAGCTTTATTATTATTATTATTGTTTTAGTTTCTTTGTCAAAACTCTCATCACACACCCTGTGACCTTTTCAGTAACTCTATCCCAGTAATGTTTGAATTTGGAACATTCTACCATAAAATAAAGAATGGAATGAGATTCAAAATTTCTGATATAGAATAAATTTTTTAAAAATTTCAAACAACTTATTCAATGCCTAACAGAAAGTGTTTTATCACAGATGACAAAGGGAAAATTCTTCTTATAGAAAGGTAAAAAAAAAAAAATGATTAGAGTAAAGTAACTAATTTTTACAACTGATATGGTAACTACTAACAGCATTGAAAGCTGATTGTAATGAAACAGAACAGATACTAAAAAGAAATATTGGGCAACTGATAACCTATTATAGTGACAAACTGATATCTCAGGTGAAAAATAGGAAAAAAATAATGGTACTGGAATGGATTAATTAACAGAAAGCATTTAGGATGAACCCTTATTCCTCACCTCTAAAGTACATGAAAATAATTGGCATCTTTGATAGAATATGAAACTTTAAGAAGGTACATAGTCCTTGAAAGTTGAATTATCAGGCAGTGAAGTGTGCAGGAATGAAATTGAGATTAAAAGAGCATTTTTTTAGGATTTACTATCTTCACTTGTTTTTTTTTTTATGTCTTATGTATTATGAAAAAGTCAAAATAAAATTTATTAAAAAAAATCAAACCCATCTGATACTTCTGGATGACCTCAAACATTACTTCAGAATTAAGAATGTGCAAATTTCTTTAATACAGTCTCTCAGAATTTTCAGTTCTAATGTTTGCATGCCATTTAATAGGAAGTGTGACATAATAAAATCAAAGGAAAAAAAGAATCACCTTTCAGAATACCACACAATAGAGAAGATAATGAGGGATAAAACATTCAAGATGCAGAAGGTAAAAGTGATATTCAAATAGATCAAATTGAAAAAAAAAAATGAGAGGAAGATAAAGAATTCTTGAAACAAAAATGGAAGGATAATCATGAAAAGGGCTATACAAAATATTCAGATATTCTTCAGCATGTTTCCTGACTGAAAGATGAACTTGGCACCAACCTAACTGATTAGAAGGAAACTGACAGATTTTATTTTGCAATAATCTATTGTGAAGATGTTGAAAATTAAACAGGCTTGTTACTAAATTGAAATTTAGCTGTATACACTGTATGTACTAATCTTTTGATAAATCTGCATGAAATTTTGATTGTAATAATAATGAGATTAGTACATACAGTGTATATAGCTTGTTAAGAAAGGCTAAAAGAAGTACAAATACAATACACAGAATAAAACACAAAAAGACAGGAGAGTGAAAGTTAGGAGTTATAGTCATAATAATATTAACAGCTTAATTGCAAAAAGAACTTCCAAGCAAAGACATCATTTACAAGTCCAAGGTTACAGTGCTCATAATGGATTGCATACAAACTCCAGGAAAAAAATGTTACCAATGAAATGGTAAATTTGAATACTTAAAAGGAATTAGATTATATTGCCAGAAATATAACACAATCAACCTCAGATACTCAGTCTTCAGTATATTTTAGGAGTAAGTTAAATTGCTTTTTAATAATAGACCAATTGGGAACTTACCAATTAATGAGGACAGCTCTGTTATTTCATTGTCACATAGTTGTAATCTTTTGAGAGTTTTAAGTTTGTATAAAGCTTCGGGTATTTTGGGCAAATTGTTGCTTGACAGATCAATATCTGAAACAATGAAAATGTAAAAAGAAACACAAATAAAAATAGCAGCATCAGAACCAAGCAATGATTAGGAATAAATGAACTTTAGGTTCATCATCATCATCATCGTTTAGCGTCCGCTTTCCATGCTAGCATGGGTTGGACGGTTCATCTGGGGTCTGGGAAGCCAGAAGGCAGCACCAGGCCCAGTCTGATCTGGCAAGTTCCTACGGCTGGATGCCCTTCCTAACGCCAACCACTCCGTGAGTGTAGTGGGTGCTTTTTACGTGCCAGACAAGGCTGGCAAACGGCCACGGTCGGATGGTGCTTTTTACGTACCACCGGTACGGAGGCCAGACGAGGCTGGCAAACGGCCACAATCGGATGGTGCTTTTTACGTGCCACCGGCACGGAGGCCAGTCGGGGTTGCGCTGGCAACGGCCACATTCAGATGGTTCTCTTATGTGCCACCGGCACTGGTATCACAGCTACAATTTCCATTGATGTTGATCGATTTTGATTTTCACTTGCCTCAACAGGTTTTCGCAAGCAGAGATTTGTGTCCTAAGAAGGAAAGGTATGCATAAGTGGACTGGCTACATCCCAGGTAGAGGCCATGGGTTATGATCTCACTTGTCCTGCCGGGTCTTCTCACACACAGCATACTTCCAAAGGTCTCAGTGGGACCTAAAGTTCGAAGGTCATGCTTCACCACCTCGTCCCAGGTTTTCCTGGGTCTACCTCTTCCACAGGCTCCCTCAACCGCTAGGGTGTGGCACCTTTTCACACAACTATCTTTATCCATTCTTGCCACATGACCATACCAGCGCAAACGTCTCTCTTGCACACCACAACTGATGCTTCTCAAGGTACTTACACTCTGTCAAGTATGAAACACTGACATTACACATCCATCGGAGCATACCGGCTTCATTCCTCGCGAGCTTACGCATATCCTCAGCAGTCACGGCCCATGTTTTACTGCCATGTAGCATGGCTGTTTGTATACATGCATCATACAGTCTGCCTTTTACTCTGAGCGAGAGGCCTTTTGTCACTAGCAGAGGTAAGAGCTCTCTGAACTTTGCCCAAGCTATTCTTACTCTAGCAGTTACACTTTCAACACACCCGCCCCCGCTACTGACTTGGTCACCTAGGTAATGGAAGCTATCAACTATTTCTAGTTTTTCTCCCTGGAATGTGGCGGAAGTTGGTCTCTGTGCATTTTCAGTGTTTATTGCTCCTGAGCATCTGCCACATACAAAAACTATCTTCCTAGTTAGCCTTCCTTTGACGTTGCTGCACCTCTTATGTGTCCATAGCTTACACTTGGTGCATCTTATAGAGTTTCTACCTACGCCTTTTCTACAGATCAAACAGGGCCATCAACCTGAAGGCATTTGTGACTTGTCTACCTTCCTACTTATTAGGACTTTGGTTTTAGCTAGGTTGACTCTAAGGCCCTTCGATTCTAATCCTTGCTTCCACACCTGAAACTTCTCCTCCAGTTCTGATAGTGACTCAACAATTAGAGGAAGGTCATCAGCGTAGAGGAGCTATTCATCCATTATTGCCTGGAGGACTATGATAAATAGGAGGGGGCTGAGGACTGAACATTCGTGGACCCCTACCTCTACACGGAATTCTTCACTATACTCGTTGCCAACCTTCACCTTACTAGCAGCGTCCCTGTACATGGCTCGCACAGCTCTCACTAACCATTTATTTATCCCATGTTTCCTCATTGACCACCAGATAAGGGATCGGGGGACCCTGTGGAAGGCTTTCTCCATGTCAATGAAAGCCAGGTACAGGGGCTTATCTTTGGCTAGGTATTTCTCCTGCAGCTGTCTTACCAGGAATATAGCATCAGTGGTACTCTTCCCTGGCACGAACCCAAACTGCATCTCCTCTAAACTAACTCTCTCTCTAATTAGTTGGGCTATGACCCTCTCCGTAATCTTCATTACCTGACCCAACAGCTTGATACCTCTGTAATTATTTGTATCTAGGGCGTCACCTTTACCTTTGTAGCAGTTGACTATTATGCTGCTACACCAGTCATTGGGTATGACTCCTTTGTGTATCACCTGGTTAACTATACGGGTGACTAGGCTATAGCTGACACTACCAGATATTTTGAGCATCTCTGCAGTAATTCCTGATGGGCCTGGGGCTTTCCCTGTCTTCATGCTTCTAATTGCCTTAACTACCAAGGAACTGTCAACTTGGGTAGCTGGTCCCTCTGTTGGGTCGACATTCAGCAGACTCTTTATCCCATTCATTTTCTTTATTCAGCAACCTTTCATAATGGCGTCTCCAAACCTCTTTCAAGTGAACCATCATCCATGCGAACACATTTATCTCCTACCGCATCACAATTCTCTTTCACACACTGTCTTGCAACACGAAATACCTCAAGTCTTTGGTCCTCACAACGCAGAACATTGGCAAATTTTTTCTTATCTGCTTCCCCTCTGGCTACATAAACCTGTCTCCTGGCTTCTCTTCTGGCAGTCTGATACGATTCCCTGATACCACCATTCTTCCAGTCCTTCCAAGCCTGTCTCTTTTCTCTAATAGCCCTGTCAACAATATTGTTCCACCACCATGTTATTTTAGGTCAAGAGGGAACTTTGCACCAACCACAGATCTTGTCAGTGGCTCTCAGCAGGTTGTCCCTTAGAAACCTCCAGTTGTCTTCTACCCCATGTGAAGCTATATCCCCTTCTACTTCGTCAAAGGCTTCAAATAATATGTCCCTAAATCTCTGTCCATTCGCAGGATCTTTAAGCTTCCAGACCCTTCTTCTCCATGTTGGTCGTCTTCTGGTCGTCCTCTTAGTCCTGATCCTAAAGTCACTAACTACCAGTCTATGTTGTGGGGTACATTCTTCGCCTGGGAAGGTTTTGGCATTTATAAGCAGCCATCTTTCCCTTTTCCTGGCAAGGATGTAGTCAATTTGGCTAGTATGTCGGCCCGATCAGTAGGTGACTAGGTGACTGGTAGGTTTCCTGAAGTTAGTCTTGCAAACCATAAGATCATTTGCATCGCAGAACTCCAGCAGCCTGGTTCCCTCCTCGTTGCGGGAACCATAACCTCCATGTACACCACGGAAGCCCCCAGTATGTTGTCCAACATGCCCATTGAAGTCACCAGCCACAAAGAGAAGGTCTCTGTCCTTCGTCAACGAGGTAGTCTGCAGTAAGGTGTCATAGAATCGGTCTTTCTGTCCATCGGGTAGCCCCAGCTGAGGGGCATAGGCCGATATAATGGTTGCTAATCCATGATGAAGGACTAATCTAATCTTAAGTATTCTGTCACATACTCTGATTACCTCAATTACCTTATCTACCCATTTTTCAGCGAGAAGTATACCTATGTCCCCAACCCCATCAGTGTTCCCTGCCCAGAAAATCTTGTACCTGTGTTCTTTGCCTGTGAGGTTAGTTAAAATATGTTTGTGATATATTTTAACTTCTAAAGGCAGTGAATTTCACTGCAGTTATCATTGAGAAAAAAATTCTCTCGATGTTAAAAGGTGTAAAAACATCATAATTTGCCCAGTGCTTCCCTCTAGCAATTCCCAGACACATGTTTCTGGTTCTTTAGTCTTCCTCAAAGGAAGATAATCCTGGACAGATTCAAAGCCAAAGATTTAACTAAAAACAGTCAACATCAATGACTGAGTGGTGCTAGTGGATTGCCGGGCTGGAATAAAAATAGCAGCATCAGTGCCAAGCACTGATTAGGAATAAACAAACTGTAAGATAGGTTTGTGACTGACTTTAACTTCTAAAAGCAAATTCACTGTTAGAGTGAAGCACTGGAAAGAGATGGCATTTTTACACCGTTTACAATAAGAGAGAATTTTTATTCTCCATGGTAACTGTAGTAAATTTGCCTTTTAAAGTTAAAGCATGTCACAAATATATTTTAATTAACCTAAAACAAATAAATGCATACTCTGTACATACGGAATCTTTTGATATACTTGAGAGATTGTTTTGTTTTTTTTTCTAGAAAATTCCAGTAACATTTTTGAATATATTAAGAGTCAACACAATTTTTTTAATGGCTTAAACAGAGGAGGAAGAATACAACTTGTGCAGGAAGGAAGGCAAGAATGCTGTAATGCTAACTACAATAAATTTGGGTTCAGTTTGTTTACAGTTTTTATAAACCCTACCAAAATGTTAAACAGTCAACTGTCCTATGATTTCTAAGATGTATTTTCAGTAATTTGCAGGTGCTGAATGTTGTTATGAAGATCATAAAGGGAGAGGAAATGGAACCTACATAGGAACTTTATTTGGTTTAAGATTAAAAGGCAATTAGGAATTACACACAAAAGAAAACAATTATATGTTGTTAGTAATGAAATTTACAGGGAATGATAATTAAGAGGATGACTAACCTTGAAGATTGGCTAAAGTGTCCAGTGTTGGTGGGAAATGGCTGAGACGTCTCTCTGAATTCTTCATGTGTAGTGTTGTTAAAGAAGTCAATGCTGGTAATTGGCTGCAAAACAATGAAATACAAGTTCACTATATTTTAGGGTAAACACTTGTATGCTGATGGTTCTGGCTGTACTCGGTCTCCAAATACAGGAGACAATCTCTCATCAAGCAGCTCTGTGGTTGTTTCAGCTCCCCTCCAATGCAACATCAGAGCTGCCTGAAACCACCTACTGAGGTAGGTGGCAAAAGTCTTACATAACAGTATGGGCTTGGCTGAATCAGATCATGCAACTCTGGGATAGATGTTTTTATCATTGTCACTGCTCATTTTTGCTATACCACTCATCCATTCTTTTGAACCAAATGTAATGGCTTACTGTCTCAGTGGCTTCTGACAATTTCCTGGCAACATCTTTTTCCTCCTTTTAAGCTAGACCAAAAATCTGAGTATTGAGTGGACCCTTGTCCCAACACTTGTCTCTAAAGGAAGGTATATTGCCTCCCATCCATTGTTTTCAAAGGGTTTAACCAACTCACTATATTTTCTGTATTTCTTGAGGAAAGCATCTTTGATGTTTGCTTCCCAGGGAATTGTCAGCTCTAATATCTTTACCAACTTCCTTTCCTTGCACCACATGACAAGGTTGGGTCTTTTAGTGGCAAAATGTGGGAAGCAATAGTTACCATCAACGTCAACAGAGACTTCCCAAGTCCCCCACCCCATTTTGGATAATTTTTCTTCCTTACAGTGGCTGGCATATAATGTTCACCTTCTCTGCAAAACTATCGTCCCAAGCTCCACTACTTTCACCATTGCTTATTTGCTTTACTCTCTCCACCACTGCAACAGCTAATATTCTGAGTACTTGGTTATGCTGCCATGTGTATCTGTGCTCCAAATCTAATGGGCAATTGCAGAGTATTTGTCTCATTGTTCTGACCTTTCCACAGACCACACACATCTTTCTTCAAATGCTTTAGGTTTTACAAAGATTAGGCAGCATGTAGACAGAATGGTCTCCATGACCAAAGTTCTTTCCAGCCTACCTTTCACCCAACCACAAACTCCTCCCAAGAGGTACACTGTCCCTGTTGGCTACACTGTATGAACTCCATATAGTGGCTTTTCACCTTTCCTTTCTTTATTTGGTTGGCTACTGTAGTTTTTCTCTCCTTCTACTTATATCACATAACTCATCATCACTTAACACCTATTGTCATGGATTGGACATTTTGATCAGAGTTGGCAAGCAAGAGAGCTACATCAAGCTCCAGTCTGATTTGGCATGATCTCTATGTCTGGATGCCCTTCCTAACACCAACCACTTTGCAGAGTGTGCTGAGTGCTTTTATGTGGCACCAGCACATGACTCTTGCAGGTCAGTCTTTTCCAACAGGGGGACCAGGCTTAACACTTCTGCTGTGGAGTGCAGGTATTCTTGTAATATAAACATATAACTATATATATCTATATATGGTTTCCTCAAAAGCAGACACACACACACACACAGTTGAACACATGCAGTTAATAGTCAATAGCCCTATTGTACATGCTATGAAATGGAACAGAACCAACTTACCGCAGCTGAGCATGAATTAAAGGATTGTTGTTCAGTTTCAAAGTTTGTAAACTTGTTAGGCGTCGTATCTGGGGTGGAAGAGTCTCTGCAATTAGAGAGTTAGAACACTTTTTTTTTTAACTGAAACAAAATTTCTTCTTTTTTTTTAAGCAATTGTCAGAATGAGGATATTTTCTCAAAACAGTAAACAGACATTTAGGTCTAAGAGATCATCATCATCATTTAATGTCCATCGTCCATGCTGGCATGGGTTGGATGGTTTGACCAGTGCTGGCAAGCTGGAAGGCTTCACCAGACTCCAGTCTGATTTGGCTTGGTTTCTTTGGCTGGATGCCCTTCCTAACACCAACCACTCCAAGAGTGTAATAGGTGCTTTTACATGCCACCAGCACAGGTGCCATTTGTGTGACAGCAGTATCTGCCACAACTGTGATTTTACTTAGTTTGATGGGTCTTCTCAAGCATGACATAATCCAAAGGTCTCAGTCATTGCCTCCATGAAGCACAATACTTGAAAGGAGTTTTTCATGTGTCACTAGCATCAGCCAATTTACCTCTGTGAGGCCTAATGTTCAAAAGGTGCTTTTTACATGCCACCAACATGGGTGCCAGTTACATGACACTAACATCAGCCATGACTACAATTTCACTTGGATCGACAGGTCTTCTCAAGCACAGCATATTGTCAAAGGTCTCTGTCACCAGTCATTGCCTCTGTGAGTCCCAAACTTCAAAAATTATGCTTCACCACCTCGTCCCATGTACTCCTGGGTCTACCTCTACCACAGGTACCTTCTACAGTTAGAGATCCACACTTCTTTACACAACTGTCCTCGTCCATACACATCACATGACCATACCAGCACAGTCATCTCTCTTGCACACCACATCTGAAGCCTCTTATGCCTAACTTTTCTCTCAAGATGCTTACACTCTGTCAAACATGTACACTGACATTGCACATCCAGTGAAGCATGCTGGCTTAATTTCTTTTAAGCCTATGCATGTCCTTGGCTGTCACTGACCATGTTTCACTGCCATGTAGCATAGCTGTTCATACACAGGCATCATACAATCTGCCTTTCACTCTGAGGAAGAGGCCCTTTGTTGTCAGCAGAGGTAGGAGCTCTCTCAACTTTGCCCAGCCTAATCTTATTCTCACAGCTACTCTCTCAAAGCACCCAACTCGGCTACTAACATGATTACCTAGATAACAAAAGCTATCAACTGCCTCTACTTTATCCCCCTGGCAGTTGATGGAATCTATTTTCTGTACATTTTCAGATATTTATAAAACACTTAAGTACTTTTTGAGATAATCAATAGTTCATCAAAGGAATATCAATATCAAAAAGAACATATAAATATATGTTCAGCATGTCAAATACACATCTGTGTTTAAAATATAAGTTATCATTTTAACACCCACTTTATCATGGTTGCATGGGTCAGATGTAATTTTTTGACAGATTTCCTCCAGCTGGATATCCTTCTTGTCACTAACACTTACCTGTTTCCAAGCAAGGTAATATTTCCCTGTGGCCACATGTATTTTTAGGAAAGATTGGAAACAACAGTTTGTATGACAGTGATGCTTGCTTACAATTGTTGCATGATGCAGAGGACGTGAGCACACACACAAACTCATATCTATCTCATCATCACTTTCATTAACTTAAAAACTTAATACATACCTAAATTATTGTTACTGAGATCCAAGTAAATAAGTTCAATCAAATTAACAAATAGAAGATTTGGTATGTTCTCAATTCTGGAAGATAATATAGAGACTGGTGAGTTTCTTCTTTATAATGATATTTAATTACACTTATACTATGGAAATATTAGTTCAAAATGAGAATAACAACACAGCAAGAAAGGCAAGGATAAGATGTATGAGATTGTATATGCATAATCCATATAAAAAGATATGATTTATGCAAATATATTATGTGAATGGTTGTTAGAAGGTTATGTAATTATTTTCAAACTCAAAACATACATGATTACATAAAGAGATCACTTAAACCGTTTCAATACAAATATACTTACTCATTATGGCTAAGATTCAAAACTAATAAACCTTTAACATTTTGCAACTGTTCTGGAACTTCCACTAAATTATTATGGCTCAGATCCTATAAGAGAAAAAAATAAATAATATAATACACACACATGCATACAGCAAAAACACCACAACATATAAATTCCTTGGACAAGTTTTGCTCTTAATGGAACAAAATTCTCATTGGATGACAACTTCAAAACAATGAGAATACAAAAGGTTCACAACAAAAAATATATAACAAACATTCCATCTTCAGCTGCCTAAATGGATATCAGTATGGTTTCAACACAAAACATTGGAATAACATTGTCCTTCTCCTCTAAGCTAAAGCCACTCAACCATATATATATATATATATATATATATACACACACACACATATATATGTGTGTGTGTGTGTGTCTTTCTTTGTCCCCACCACTTACTGCTCAACAACCAGTGTCGGTGTGTGTATGTGCCCATAACTTAGCGATTCAGCAAAAGTGGCTATTAAAATAAGTACTAAGCTCAAGAAATAAGTCCTAGGGTCGATTTTTTTTTTACTAAAAAATCCCTTCAAGGTGGTGCTCCAGCATAGCCACAGTCAAATGACTAAAAGAATAAAATATAAATGCTGGATGTTGTTTTGTTTTGCACTAAATCAGTTCTAATCAAGCAGGCTTACTGCATTCATCCATGACCATCTGAGTCTTGTATACCAAGGATTGTATTGTCCAATGTGTTATTCCTTTATAAAGACAGTAGGATGTAATTTGAAGAAATTTAGTTGCTATTTCTAGCATGTTGAACAACTATCCAGTGACTTATCCTGCAGCTTTTATGCTAACTCTCCCTCTAGCTCTCATTTACTCTCTTTATACAATGTAAAGTGTGACTGGAAAAACCAATCAGCCAACATTTATATTGGCTATTATTATAGTGAGATAATTTGCAGTATATTTTTTTGTGTAATTATATACATGCACATATAAAATCAAAAACTACACTCGATACTTACCACAACTGTTAGTTCCTGAGAGCTAAAAACGGAGTCAGGAATACCACTGTCCGAAAGTTTGTTGTGATGAAAGACAAGGGAGCGCAAAGACTTTAACTCACCAAGCTTAAGACTTAGTTCATTGATTTGGTTCCTACATACAGATAAATGTTCCTAAAGAAATATAAATGCAACTTCATTGAAATATTTCAATACAGATTTTAAAATATTACTATAAATGCAAAGAGATAAATGAAAAACTTTAAAATATAGAAAGATTTTGACACATACCAATTTTTTCAAATTATTAATTTCTTCTGGGACTTCAGTTAAACTGGTTCTGTTGAGACGAAGCCATCTCAAACCAGCCATATCCGCCACTTGAGAAGGGAAGGAACCACACTGCAAAAAGAAATAATTGAACTTCAAAATACAAATTTTTGAAAACTGAAAAACCAAATGTGAAATGACATTGGTTAACCCTTTTGATGCCAAATTTTCTGAGATCACCCACAATTCCATGATGCAAGCTTTTGTTTAAGTGATGTAAATACAAACTTTCCCCTCAAAATTTCATGTGAATTCATGTTCCAAATACCAGCTTAATAAAACTAAAATATTTTATTAAGTTCTTCATGATTTTCAAAATTAATTGAAACAAAAGCAGTGTATTTCAACAGAAATGTTAAAAGGTTTAACTCTTAGCATTCAGATTATTCAATCAAATCTAACACTTATTTATCCACATTGCCGGTGATACGTAAAAGCACCATTCGCTCATGGCCGTTTGCCAGCTCTGCCTGGCCCCGTGTCGGTGGCACGTAAAAGCACCATCCGTTCGTGTTCGTTGCCAGCCTCGCCTGGCCCCGTGCCGGTGACACGTAAAAGCACCGTCCGTTCGTGGCCGTTGGCCAGCTCTGTCTGGCCCCGTGTCGGTGGCACGTAAAAGCACCATCCGTTCGTGGCCGTTTGCCAGCTCTGTCTGGCCCCGTGTCGGTGGCACGTAAAAGCACCATCCGTCCGTGTCCGTTGCCAGCCTCGGCTGGCCCCCGTGCCGGTGACACGTAAAAGCACCATCCATTCGTGGCCGTTTGCCAGCTCTGTCTGGCCCCGTGTCGGTGGCACGTAAAAGCACCATCCGTCCGTGTCCGTTGCCAGCCTCGGCTGGCCCCCGTGCGGTGACACGTAAAAGCACCGTCCGCTCGTGGCCGTTGCCAGCTGTCTGGCAACCGTGTCGGTGGCACGTAAAAGCACCATCCGTTCGCGTCCGTTGCCAGCCTCGGCTGGCCCCCGTGCCGGTGACACGTAAAAGCACCGTCCGTTCGTGGCCGGTTGCCAGCTCTGTCTGGCCCCGTGTCGGTGGCACGTAAAAGCACCATCCGTTCGTGTCCGTTGCCAGCATCGCCTGGCCCCGTGCCGGTGACACGTAAAAGCACCATCCGTTCGTGGCCGTTCGCCAGCTCTGTCTGGCACCTGTGCAGGTGGCACGTAAAAAACACCCACTACACTCGTGGAGTGGTTGGCGTTAGGAAGGGCATCCAGCCGTAGAAACACTGCCAGATCTGACTGGGCCTGACGAAGCCTTCCAGCTTCACAGACCCCAGTTGACCCGTCCAACCCATGCTAGCATGGAAAACGGACGTTAAACGATGATGATGATGATTGTTTTGAATTTATCCAGTATTACTTTGTAGCTTTTGAGATTTTGATTGTGTGACTGCATATTTTTTTAGACTAACATTCTGGGGAAGGTGTGAGAGGTTGGATCTGGCCAGTTTGAAAATAAAATAGGAACAATATCTTGGCCAGATACAGCTGCTTTAAATTCTAAAGGGTTAAAGTCACAGTGGATTAAGTGTTCATTTAATTATTTCAACTTGTCTACTTTACATAAAGTGAATTTACATTGAAAATCGGCATCTTCATAAAATAATATATATTTATTTAGCAGTAGTGGGACTAAAAATGATATTAAAATTTGAAGAATAAAAACATTTTTTTAAAAATCACTATTTTCCATGAATATATTTTAGTTATAACTAAAATATCATCATGTTAAAGTCCACTTTTCCATACTTGCATGGGTTGGACAGAATTAGCTGTGGCAGGTTCTGTATGGCTCAATGCCCTTCCTGTCACCAAACCGCACCTGATTCCAAGTGAGGTAATACTTCCTGGCTTCCCAGTGGCCAAACATGTTTCCATGGAAAATTGGAAAGGAATGACAACTGCACATGTGATAATGATGGTCATTTACAACTATCATGTGATGTCAAGACAAGAAGACATTAACTCACATGCACAAATATATATATATATATATATATATACACACACACACACATATGACAGGCCTTTTTCAGCATCTGCCTACCAAATCCCCTCACCCTGGTTGGTTTTGGACAGAGTCGATACAATAAGGTACCAGTCAAGTACAGGGGTTAATGCAATCAACTATCTCCCTCCCACAAAATTTCAGGCCTTGCACTTAAAATAGAAAGAATTATAGTTCTCATTTTCACTGATTTGATGAATAAGTTTTCTACTTTGCTGAGTGGCATCAGAGAAATTCTATGAATATATATGCTTACATTGAATTCAAGGGCCAAAATAACAACCATTTTCCTGATATATAGAAAATTATAAAATGAAATGATGTAATTTTCATCATCACCATCAACATTACCTTCATGATCATCAATCCTTTTCACATCAGTTAATACAAGAATGTATGTCTGATATGATTTAAAATGGGATATTATTTCTATTGATATAAGTGAAGTAAATACAGTTGATAATTGTTATCTGAAATTTTAAAATTTGAAAGCATCCAAAATTTTTGGGGGAATGAGAGAAGTACTCTTGCCATTACTATTTTAACATCTACTTTTCCATGCTAGTAAGGATCAAAGCAAGTTGTCAATGCAGATTTTCCATGACCAGATGTTCTTGTTGCCAACTTTCAACCAAGGTAATTATAGCTGGATATGTTTTCACAGATGGGAAAAAAAGAGAACTGCCTGTATAATGGTGATGCTCATTTATGAATATCCCATGCTATCAAAACAAGAAGACAAACACACTCATACAGTATATATATATATATCACTTGTAAGAGAAAAGAAAAGGGAGAAATTTATTTGAACAAATTCCATTCAGCATAACATCAAATTCTTTACATCTACAGTTTTTCTTTTTCTCTTACAAGAATATTCATATACACATATCCATCAATGTGAAACTAAATCTTTGGATTTCACTGAAGCACTGGATAGTAACATCCCTTTAAGAGGATTTAATATCCTCAATGTAATTATATATATATATATATAATAAATATACAATAAGCTTCTTTCAGTTTCTGTCTACCAAAATACTCACAAGGTTTTGGTTGATCCAAGGCTATCATAGATGTTTACCAAAGGTGCTATGCAGTGGGAATCAGCCTGAAACCATATGCAGAGTCTTCAAGACTAGCAGGAACTAGGAGAAAGAAACCATGACTCACGAGTTGCTACAATAAGTTATTCTCAGGCCAGAGATCTAATCTAAATGTTTGTAACAGAGTAGTCTCTACCAAAGGAATCCAAAGAGCCTAGGGTGATGGTGTCCAAATGCTCAATGAGTTACATTTACCATTTTCACTAACAGGGAGTTTGGTTTAACTTAATACTATGTTTGAAGACATGTCCAAAATACTGCACATAGTGGACTTACATCTGGAACCACAATGAGCTTCTTAAACTAGGCAGCTATGTCTGCTGCTCCTAACTATCAATGCATGCATTAAAAATTGTAACAATATGTTATGGTGGAGTTCATGCTTTCCTATGAAACAATTTTGTTTTTTTGTAGAAACTTGTTTTATGAAGTAGCAGGCTCTTCTTTAACAGGCAAGTATACATTTTTATTTCCTGAGAGAGAGAGAGTGAGAGAAAGAGAGAGAATGTGTGTGCATGCGTGCGTGCATGCATGACAGGTTTATGGTTTACACTTCAAATTATATTGTGTAATACTTTTATTATCACACCCGGTTTCAAAGGATTGTGTGCATTTTCTGGGTTAGCAACAGGAAGGTCGTCTGGTTGGAGAAAAGGGTTAGTAGTGGATAAGAGCACAAGCTACTAACCCTCGGGTTCTAAGTTCAATCCAAGGCAGGGACTTGAAATATAATATCAACAGAAAAATAACATCAGCGACATACCTTAGGTATGAGAACACTGTACCCCATTAGTCAAATAAAGGGTTGGGTTTGAAATTCCACCAGAACACCTGATGAAGGCTGGAGAGTGCATCAGCCGAAATGTTGTGTTAATAACAAACAAGGTGAGGACACCTATCCGTACATTGTAAATAATGTACATAATCCTCATCCCCACAAAAATAGAGAAATATATAATGTATATGACCATCTTAACATCCACTATTCCATGCTCACATGGGTTGGACAGAATTTGGTGTGGCAGATTTTTTACAGCTGGATGCTTTTCCTGTTGCCAGCCCACACCTGTTTCCAAATAAGGTAATATTTCCCCAAAACCAGACATGTTTTCACAGAAGACTGTAAATGAACATCACCACTTGCATGAAGGTGACACATTTTACAAACTATCATGCAAAGTTGAGGTAAATAGACTGTAACACCTACACACATATGTATATATACAATGAGCCTCTTTCAGTTTCCATCTGCCAAATCCACTCACAAGGCTTTGGTTGGCCCAAAGCTATAGCAGAAGTCATTTATGCAAGGTGCCGCACAATGAGTGAAACCAAATCCAAAACCATGTGGTTGGGAAGAAAGCTTCTTGCTATACAGCTATGCTTGCATCTACTTTTTATTTAAATTATTTAAAGGTCACTGGATATTTATTAACAAAATCAATTTGAGCAACCAACTACAAGTACAAAAAAATAAATAAACAAAAAAAAAACCCCAGAAGATGCTTAAAGCTCCTTCTTTACTGATATCATTGCCAGGACTGACTGCTTTCATCTTCTAGGTTTCAATAAAATATAAACTAGCCATTAAACAAGATTAATTCAATTGACTATAAACTTCCTCAATGATTTGCGGGTTTTGTACTAAGGTAGGGATAAGTGTCAGAGGTTAGATGGTAAGAGTAATGAGATGGGTTGTGTAGGGAGGAGGAGTCTAAGCTTATCCTATGTTATAAGGGTGAGTGCAATGGAACTTTGGCTTATGAGTTAAATTTGTTCTCAAAGGCTATTTGTCATCTAAACTGTTCATAAACTGAAACTATGTTTCCTATAGGAAATTCAAGAGAAGGCATGGAGAATTCTGACAGGGGCATGCAGTGAGTGAAAGCTAAACACTGACATTCTCCTGGTGATATTGCCAGCTTGTTGCCAACCATAGTTGCCACCTTGCATGGTCATTACTTGAGACACCATTCATCACCCAGGATGTTTTATGTTAAAAAAACTGTAAATTGATTTGCTAGTGATGTGAGGTGTTCACAAAACTGAGGTCCCACAGTAAAGGTGGCAGGCATGAAGGCAAAAGGGAACATGGAAAAGAGAAAATAGACAAGGTGGTGATGATCCAGAGAGAGCCAATGAAAGCAAGGGATGGGCCTCATGCTGGGTAGACCAAAGTGACAAGATGGTATTAAGATAGAAGAGAAGCTTTGGAGAGGGGAACGGTGAGAGAAGTTGCAAAGCATCACATGTAGTAAGACAAGAGATATGGATAGTGATAGGATAATGATTGTGGGGGAGTGATGAGGATGAGAGATATGAACAATAGAGAGATGACTGAAGTGGGGGTAGAGGGATGGAAGAGGGAAGGTGGGTATCTATAGAATAATGATAGTGGACAGTCTCTCATACATAAGCCTAGCAAAAAATGGGGAGAGGTAGTGACAGAGTGGTATAGGGGCTAGCAATTTATAGTTTGTAAGCTTCACAAATGGTGGGGAGATAAGAGATGGTGGGTATGAGTGATAGAGGGATGAGAAGATTGAAGTGAATAGGGAGGTGTGTGAAAAAAGGAAGGTGGTCAACAGGTAGAGGAGAGGGGTATAAATGATGGTAGTAAATATAGGGTGGGCAAGCTAATGATGTATATATCCACACACATATAAACATATATATATACATGCATATACACACATACATGTAAGTATGTACACATAGATATCCCAACTTTTATCATTATCATCATTTCAATGCACATTTCATCATGGTTGGTTGGATTTTCTGCAGCACTACTTATCTACTTATTGTCAATTAATACTGTCCTTTGTCAGCCCCGCCCTCCGTGAGATGCATCATCTTTGGGTCACCATTTATCACTTCATTCCATGTCTTCCTTGGTCTCCCTCTTCCATAGCTTACACTAACATGGAGCATATGGCACTTCCTTATGCAGCAGTCATCCTCCATACACACATCATATGACCATACCAACAGTCTTCTCTCTTGCACACTATACCCATTCTCCTTATACTCAATTTTTCTCACAGCTCATAATGCACACTGACATTATGCATCTATCAGTGCATGCTAGCTTCTTTGTCTTTGCAGGTCTTCTGTATTCAAAGCCCACATCTCACTACCATACAGGAGTTCGAACACATGGATCATACAATCTGCCCTTTACTCTGGAGGAGAAAGCCTTTGTCACCAGCAGAGGTAATAACTCCCTGAACTTTTTCAGCTAATTCTTCCCTACAGTACTTTAAGAGCGACCACATTCACTGCTAATTATGTCACCTAGATGCCTGGCATTTAAGAGAATCAATTTCTAGCATGCACTTAATGCTTATTGCTCCAGTGCATCTGTCACATTCAAAGTCTGCTTTCTTTGCTAACCTGCCTGTAATTCCATATCTCTTGTGCACCCATAGCTTACACTGAGTATAACATAGGGAGTTGCTCCTTTTCTGCATATCATGCAAGGCTGTTTCCTTGAGGGTGCAAGGAACCTATCTAAGCTAAGTTTATTTTGAGGTCTCTTCTTGCTATGTATTATTTGGAATTTCTTCAAATTCCTCTATACAGTCTTCCATAAAAGCATATAGAAGTCCCCACAGACATCCAGTTTTTAACTCTTTTGTTGGTGGCATACAGAAACATGATGAAAAGAAGGCGATTGAGGATTGAGCTATGAAGGACATTCAAATTTATTACTGAACTCATTACTGACTCTTACTTTACAAACTACATCTTTATACCAGCTTGCACAATCCTCGCATACCATTCATCTATGTCTAGTCTTTTTAGACATCACTAAATTACCAAGTATGGCACTTTGTCAAAGGCCTTCTGCAAGTCAATGAATGCTAGATATAATAGCTTGTTCTCAGCTAAGTACTTTCCCTGCAGTTGCCTAACTAGAAAGATGGTATCTGTGGTACCTCTTCCAGGCAGTGTGGTTAAAGTGTTCACTCTGCAACCACATGTTTTTGAGTTCAGTCCCAGTGATATCTTGGGCAAGTGTCTTTTACTGTAGTTCCAGGTCAATCAAAGACTTGTTAATGAATTTTGTAGATGGAGGATGAAAGAAGACCACTATATGTATGTTATGTATGTGTGTATCCCCTTGTCTTGACATTGCATGTAAGTTGTAAACAAATGTCACTGTTACACAAGCAATGTTTTTTGCTGTAATCTTCTATGAAAACATTTTGAACGTTTGTACCATTTGCATTTAAAGGACAAGAGGCAATATTATCTCAGATAGCAACAGGTGAGGGTTGGTGAGAGGAAGAGCATCTGGTCATAAAAGATTTGTTTCTATGAATCTCGTCTGACCCATGCAAGCATGGAAAAGTGGGTGTTGAAACGATGTTAATGATATATGGCGTACAAAAAGACGTGTATACACAGATTTAAACACATCACTTCACCACCACCTCTCTCCTACTGACGTAGCCATGTATCTCTTTTACTGTAAGACACCTATTTCTGACCCTCTATCCATACTCTAACTTCTCATCACCTGGCACAAAGCCACTTCCCTCAATACTACTCCCCACTCAATTGAGGAGTCTTGCAAGAAGTTATTTGGGTAACCTTACTGCTGCTGGTGCCACACGTAAAAAAGCACCGAGTACACTCTGTAAAGTAGTTGGCATTAGGAAGGGCATCCAGCCATAGAAACCGACTTGCCAGCTCCTGTCAATCTGTCCAACCCATGCCTGCATGGAAAATGGACGTTAAATGATGATGATGATGATGATGATAATTATGAAGATGCATACACACACCTTTATTTAACTTCGGCAAGAGTTAATAAATTGAGAAGTACTCCAGAGGTTTCATCCACATCTTGGTTGTCAAGAGAAATATTAAAATGGAGTCAAAGAGAGACTGTGAAATTGCTCCAAGATTATTTTTCTACTTGCAGCATTTTTGTGGTTACTGATCACATGAAGATGTAAACATCAACTGGCTAAAAGCCAAAATTAGACCCACCCATAACCTTAGTTGTTAAATTTCAATATGTTGAAATTCCAGAAGCAGACCAACTTTCTAAGTTGGTCTACTTCTCATGTCAATCTGAATACGACCAAAATCCAAGTTGATCGTGCCATCTACACATACATCATCCAAAAATTACAATAGACTTCCCTGCGCAGTAGACTGTCTTAGTAATCAAAAGACAAAAACAATCTTTATAGATTTCCTATCGAACTAAACTGCGCATTCAAGTATGTTGTTTCATTTGAATTCAAGAAAAAAAAAAGTCATAGAAAAACTTCAATAAGTGACTAATTTAGTTGTTTCCTTGTTTATAAAACATTGTCATTGTGTGCAAGCCGTGTAATGCCAGTTGATAAGTGATTTACAATTTAATTATTTAATTACTTGAACTGTTATTTGCCCGTGATTGCTTTACTTTGTCAAAACTATGACTTTTATCATATTTGTCTAATGCCTCTGAGAATTGCATGAAAGTTGCATAATCTCATTTCCTCTCGTTAAAAATCCAGATCTACATGAAAAAAAGTCCTCTTAATTCTGACGTGAAATTCAATATTACTGATGATCTAAGTCGATAAAAATATATTTAGAAAACAAAAAACAGAAGGTGAAATACGTTAGTAAAAAATGATGAGAGAAAATATCTACTTTTTCGGAAAACCAAACGTTAGCTTAGTTCTTTAAGTTTACAAATTTTTTACGTTAACTTTGGCACACATTCTGTAGCCAATAGATTTAATCACTATTAATGAACCTATATTGGATCATAGACTCGCTACAGGTGATCCAAACGGAAAATAATAATATTGTTGCTCCTATTTTCTTCAATAATTATTTTCAAATTTAGGCACACAGCCAGAAATTTTGAAGGGAGGGGGTTATTCGATACCATCAACTCTAGTATTTGATTGTTACTTTCATTAATTGCAGAAGGATGATAAAACTAATTAAAATATTTCACTACAGTCAAAATATAAGCAAAATTGCCAATTAATTAAGAACAACATATAATAAGATATTAAACAATTTATAGAGTTCATGACTTAAATCTTTATACATATTTAAAGTCATCTATTTATCTGCTATCAGTCAAAAAGGTTCGAATCTAAATATTAATTATAAACCGAAAACTAAGTTTCTAACTTCGACAATCATAATTGGAGACTTGACAAACTAAAAGTATATAAAGTATTATTTACTACGAATAACCTTATTTGTTACGCATTTATCTGCACAAGTATGTACAAAAAATAAAAATTGCTTTAAAATTAAGAATAGCTATCAGAAAAAAATGAGTGAAATTGGTCGAGAATGTCTATTCTTAGTAAGAACAGCAAATCTTAAAGTGAATCCAAGTGAACAGCTCGCTGAAGCTGTAAGGTAATGTCTAAACTAAGACAACCCCTAAGGTCCTATTAATGTTAGGTATCATCTTTACAATATATTCTTAGAGTGTATTCCTCACAGCCGTAGCAGAACCCAACTACGAAGAACCCAACTACGAAGAAGTAGTTGGGTTCTGCTACTCATTTGTTGCGAATATGCAAACAATCCCGGATATCTTGTAAGCCTAGCAATTGTTTCCTCAATAAATAATATTAAACCCTGGTAACAATAAACATGTTGTTCCTTTCTTCGTTAATGAAACCTAACATTTTAATGTGGTTGGGAGAGGGATTTTTTTGTTGTTGTTTATATATATATATATATATATATATATACATATATATATATATATATAAATATATGTGTGTGTGTGTATATATAAACCATTGACAGCTGTGAGAACTCGGACAATATCACTCGTAATCATCTTGAAAGATTGCAACTGCTAAACGAAACAAATTTCTAAAAGTAACTACCATTAAGATTTGCTCTAAAGGGAACATATGTGTATATAAAGATGTTTCTGCTACTAGTAGTAATAATAATAATAGAGAAAATATTGAGAAAGCCGGGCAGCAACAAAGGTGGAGGTAGATGAGGTGATTAGAAAGAATAGCATACGAACAAAATTCTTAAATTGACTTTTCGCTAAAACAGAGCAGTTATGTTAGTATACCTGTATACATTAAAAACAAGATATTGTCAAAATGAATAGATTCCGCTATACCTGAAAATCATTTCGTGTGAAATCTATGCCTCTGACAAACGGTAACACCCCAGTGGCTGCCATTTTGCCGTTCACTCAGTGACGTCACAGCTGTTCCGGAAAATCACTTCTGAAAACTTAAGTATTTGAAGTTGCGTGTGGTTGTCTCTAGATTACATACATAAGGCAACTATCTACTTATGTCTTCTAACAGTTTCACATTTTAATATGGATCAAAACTGTTTCGAGTCTAACGTACTTGAAATATCTTTCACTTTTTTTTTTTTTTATTGTTTATGGCTGAGTCAGATGAGTTAGGGTTACGCCCGTGAACTTCGTGCAAGGCTTCCAAAACAGCTGAGAGAAAGGGAAGAAAGATATTAAGCAATCGTCAGATCGGAAAACAATCCGAATGCTTGCTACAAAGGGAACTCCATTAAAAGCACCCAAGTGTTAGATGTTAAAAGTTAAACTAGACGATGGAGTGGGTCTACCCCTACCTACCCAAGAATATGTAGACTTTATCTGACGAGTTTCTGTGGACCCAATATGCTACAAAGGTAAAGGTAACGCTTTAGATACAAATAATAACTGAGGCATCAAGTTGTTAGATCCGGTAATGAAGGTCACGGAGTGGGTTATAGCCCAACTAATTAGGGAGAGAGTCAGCTTAGATGAGATGCAGGGAAAAGCACCATTGATGCTATATTTCTGGTAAGACAGCTGCAGGAGAAATACCTAGACAAAGATAAACCCCTGTACCTGGCTTCTGTTGACATGGAGAAAGCCTTTGACAGGGTCCCCCGATCCCTTATCTGGTGGTCAATGAGGAAACTAGGGATAGTAAGGTGAGAGCTGGCAACGAGTACAGGGAAGAAATCCGGGTAGAGGTAGGGGTCCAACAAGGTTCAGTCCTCAACCCCTTCCTTTCGATCATAGTCCTCCAGGCAATAACAGAGGAATTCAAGACAGCATGCCCCCGGGAGCTCCTCTATGCTTATGACCTTGCTGTAATTGCTGAGTCACTATCAGAACTGGAGGAGAAGTTTCAGGTGTGGAAGCAAGGATTAGAATTGAAGGGCCTTAGCGTCAACCTAGCTAAAACCAAAGTCCTAAAAAGTAGGAAGGTAGACAAGTCACAAATGCCTTCAGGTAGATGGCCCTGTTCGATCTGTAGAAAAGGCATAGGTAGAAACTCCATAAGATGTACCCAGTGTAAGCTATGGACACAAGAGGTGCAGCAATATCAAAGGAAGGCTAACTGGGAGGATAGTTTTTGTATGTGGCAGATGCTCTGGTGCTATAAATAACACTGAAAATGTCCAGAGACCAACTTCCGCCACATTCAAGGGAAAAAAACTAGAAGTAGTTGATAGCTTCCATTACCTAGGTGACCAAGTCAGTAGCGGGGGAGGGTGCACTGAAAGTGTAGCTGCTAGAATAAGAATAGACTGGGCTAAGTTCAGAGAGCTCTAACCTCTGCTGGTGACAAAGGGCCTCTCACTCAGAGTAAAAGGTAGACTGTACGACACATGTGTACAAACAGCCATGCTACATGGCAGTGAAACATGGGCCGTGACTGCTGAGGACATGCGTAAGCTTGCAAGGAATGAAGCCAGTATGATCCGATGGATGTGTAATGTCAGTGTGCATACTCGACAGAGTGTTAGTGCCCTGAGAGAAAGGTTGAACCTAAGAAGCATCAGATGTGGTGTGCAAGAGAGACGATTGCGCTGGTATGGTCATGTGGTGAGAATAGATGTTGATAGCTGTGTGAAAAAGTGCCACACCCTAGCAGTTGAGGGAACCTGTGGAAGAGGTAGACCCAGGAAGACCTGGGATGAGGTGGTGAAGCATGACCTTCAAACATTGGGCCTCACCGAGGCAATGACTAGTGACCGAAACCTTAGGAAATATGCTGTATGTGAGAAGACCCGGCAAGCCAAGTGAGACCATAACGCGTGGCTTATGCCAGGGCTGTAACCAGCCCACTTATACGTACCTTTCCTTCATTGGACACTAAACTTTGCTTGAGGCAAGTGAAATCGAAATCGAATCAAATTCGATGACTGTCACCCATGCCAGTGGAGCGCTAAGAGTACCATCTGAGTGTGATCGTTGCCAGAGAAGCTGACTGGCTTCTGTGCTGGTGTCATGTAAAAATGCCGGTGGCACGTGAAAAAACATTTGAATGAGGTCATTGCCAGTGCCGCTGGACTGGCTCCTGTGCAGGTGGCACGTAAAAAACACCATTTGAGTGTGGGCGTTGCCAGTACCGCCTGGCTGGCCCTCATGCCAGTGGCACGTAAAAGCACCCACTACACTCTTGGAGTGGTTGGTGTTAGGAAGGGCATCCAGCTGTAGAAACTCTGCCAGATCAGATTGGAGCCTGGTGCAGCCATCTGGTTCGCCAGACTTCAGTCAAATCGTCCAACTCATGCTAGCATGGAAAGCGGACGTTAAACCATGATGATGATGATGTGTGTATGATGGATGTAAATGAGCAGCATTACCATACAAGCAACGTTGTTTATTTCCAGTTTTCTAATGAAAAGCATGTTTGGCCTTGAGGAAATATTACTTTGCTTGGAAACAGGTGAGGATTGGTGACAAGAAAGGCATCCAGTTGTGGAAAATCTGCCTTAACAATTTCCATCTGGTCCATGCAAGCATGAAAAAGTAGATGTTAAATAAGGATGATAATGATGAATAATTTAGTAAAATTTAATTTGTCATCATTAAGTGGAATTTGGAACATAAATTAGCATGAGAGTTGGATGGAAGGTTATAACTTAGATCATTTTGAACCAAGGGCAATTTGTTTGTCCCCTCCAGTTTCAATTCTCAAAGCCCCCTTCCTCCAACTATGAGAAACATTGAGCTACATAGTTATAGCTATGAACTATCACTGTTCTAACTATTCACAGTCAGAGATAGGCCAGTATGAACTTAGTAGCCTGGCAGTGGACACAGTATTAATTTTGTATATTAATTGCCAATACTGTCTTGAAAATCATATGTTGAATGAAGTGAAGCTTTATGTATCTAGGTAGCATGGTGTTCACTACATCAAGTACAGAGGAAGATGTCAAAGCAAGACTTGGATATATGATTAAGCCTTCAACATTTTAAAGCCTGTTTATGAAGCAAATAGTCAATCCAAAGCCCAGTTGAGAAAGAAAGAGAATGGTAGGGTGGGTTAGGGTAAAGCACAATCGATTTTCTGCAGTTCTACTGAAACGCCAACAAGAGAACATATGAAACCTGGTAAGGAAAGGTAGTCCTCAGACAATTGCATATGAAGCAACATAGTGAAAACTGGAAGGAAACTACAAAGTGGAACAACCTTCTCTCACCAAGGAAAACAAAATGGAGAAGGCTCCATTGAAACTGATGCACTGGCAAGCAGCTAACACCTAGGGACAAATGCAATCCATTGTCAAAGATCAAGACAGATGGAGACCTCTTTTTGGTACCCTGTGTTCTTCATGGAGTCAAAGGACTTAAGAAAGAAGACAACAAAGCAAATCCTCTGTTCAGATATATTTAGTAGAGGATTTTCAATAGCAACATCAAACCCATTTAGCTCAGTCATGTCAAACTATAAAACTGCCAATGGTACTTATCTCTTTTCCAGTACGCTATTGCAAGATTGGATATTGTACTCAAGCTAATAAAATACTTGTTAATATTGTCATTATCATTGTTAAGGGTTATTTTTCCATGCTTGCATTGACAGATCAGATGGAAATCATTGAGGTAGATTTTCTGTGGACAGATCCCCTTCCTGTCACCAACCTTCACCTGCTTCCAAGCAAGGTATTTTCTTATTCCTTGCTGAACATATCTCCATGGAAGATTGTAAATGAACATCACTTGTGTGACAGTGACACATGTTTACAACTACCACACAATGTCAAGATGAGAAGACACTCACACACATTATACATTGTCTGGGCATACATGCTATACGCATATAAGTTGTGGACTGGCTATATGATTCATCTCTGATCCTGTTCAGGTATGTGATGTTGATAAGCCACAAAAATGGTGAAACATCAAGGTCTGTCACTCTTGGATGGGATTAGAGGCGAGTTATCTCACTTGTCCATTAATTTCAGGTGTTTTAACACCTGGCACTTTGAGAGAGTGTTCTCCACCATGCCAAATCACATATGCAAATATTTGGAACATATATATTAAGTGCATGTGGTTGATAATATATATATCATATGACATACTCTTTACTTTACATACACACGCATATATATGATGGGCTTCTTTCTGATTCTGGCTACCAAATCCATTCACAAGGCTTTGATCAATCCAGGGATATAGTAGAAGACGCTTACCCAAGGTGCCATGTAGGGAGACTGAATCTCAAGCTACATGGTTGGAAAGCAGACTTCTTAACCATACAGCCCTTGTATAATTAATCTTTATATCATTACTAGCATTATGACCCGTCGTTGCCAGGTCATAGTGCTAGTGCATGTATATATATATGTGTACATATTACATGTACATCTATATATATACATCTACACATAAAATACAAAATTATATCTTGATATCGCTAGTGATAACAATACTCAAAATATATAACAGACTGGAATTGTTAGCCCGTCTCTTGCAATTTCGATCAATTGTATCTTGTGCTCCCTCTTGTATAGAAGCATGGCTACAATCCAGCCTACCTCAACTTCTAGGGGGGGGGGGGCATTAAAAATTTTTATCCAGCACGTCCCAGATATAAAGGTAAAAATAAAATATTTCCAATTTGCGAGTTCGAGTCGAGTACTCCCTTGCATGCTCCGTTGACTCGAACCTTGCTTCTATTGTGGCGAATTTACCGCCTCTGGTTAGATATCTTTCATATTTTCAATGGTGCTTTCCTCCAGGTTGTTTTATTATTACCCACTAGGGGCGAACATAGATGGGACAATACAATCTGATGTGGGGTCAGACACACGAATGGGTTTTTACAATAAATCGAATTTAAAAATTTACATGAAATTACAAAATAGACACAAAATCGAATGATGGAACAGACCGTAAGACATTACGGGTGGAGTGGGTGCGGGTTTAGCTCGGACCCCACGAGCCCCGCCTCCCCACTGATACTTTTGGTTTCGTTTGGTTTACATTTATGTTGTATCTTTCACTCGCAACTTACGTGCTACATCTTTCCATCGTTCTTCATACACTCTCCTAGTCAGGCATATTCTCTCCAGCCCTATCTTCCTTTTCAGGTGAAAGATGAAATAATTCATCAAACCAGGGCCGGAGATGAACTTGCCTGACTGTAGACCTTTCATTCTCGTCTTCCATATCACCTCTTTCGCAATTGCTACTACAACGAGAAAACAAAACTTACCTTCTTTCGCGAGGAAATCCGGTGGGTCAATTTTTGTAATCGACTCAGTCGACAGCTGTACTCTTCGTGTACCTGACAACAGCTGTTCGGTATAAAACCACACCTCAGACACGTCCGGACAATGAACAATAGCGTGCGGGACGGTTTCCCTATCCCACCCGCATCTTGGACATATCGGACTGTCTTGGCCTCCGTGCCTTGCGAGTTTATCCCGAACAGGTAGAGCTCCTCTGTAACATTGCTATGCCAGGGACTTCTGGAAGTTGTCCAGTGTCTTCGGCTTGAACGTACGTCAGAACAGACTGGCCAGCTGATTATCGTCGAGACCTAGGGCTTCTCCCAAGGTATCTTCACATTCCGCCTCTACCAACCCTCTATAGAAGAATGTGGTGGAACCCCCACTGCAGGTGTTACCCGAGCGACGGAATAGCAGGAGAGCCTTGCGACACTCCGTGTACCAAGTACCAAGTTTCGATCTACGATTCAGCCAGGTTTCCCATCCACCGAAACTAGTGAACTTGGGAAACATCAGTTTTGCTAGCGAAGACCACACCCGTTCACCATCCAGATAGAGCCACAGATGTCTTAACCTCAGCGCATGTCTGCGCATCATCAGCCAAGGCATCCCTAGCCCACCCTTTAACGGTTGTTGACAGCAAGTAGAGCGTTTCACAAGTGGTTTCCGGCCCTTCCACAAGAAGTAGAAGAGCTGTCTTTCCAACTTGATCAACCACGAATCAGGGCAAGGAACGACGGAAAGGCGGTAGGTGATAACCGATGCGATAAACACATTGGCCACCTCCGCCCTCCCTTTCAAGGATAGCCACCGCCAAGACCAGGTCTTGGCTACTGCAGCCACCTTGCTCGTTACCTCGCCCCAATTCTTCTCTATTTGGAGGTCTGGACCGAACCAGACCCCTAGCAATTTAATCGGACCCTCCGTCCAACGTCCCACGACGCTGTCAGGAGGCATCGACTTGCCTCTCCAGGTGCCGAGTTGCAAGCCGACTGACTTTTCGCGATTAACTTTTGCTCCTGTCACCGTCTCGTAAACCTCTATGGACTTGCCTACTTTACATAGGTGGTCCATTTCGGTTACGATGATGGTGATGTCATCCGCGTACGCTGACACTGATTTTCCATTACCTGGCTGTCTCAGGATGCCGCTCAGTTTTCGCAGTAATGGCTCAAGAGCCATCACGTACAAAAGCGGGGAGAGCGGACACCCTTGACGAACCGAGCGTTTGATTTTGAACAGCTTCGACAAGAAGCCGTTCACCCGAACTACCGAGTCGATGTTATCATAAATTTGGATAATCCACCTGAGGAAGCCAAGGCTCAGCCCGAACCGTGCCAGGGCAGATACCAGGTAACGATGGTCGACCCTATCAAAAGCTTTAGATTGGTCTAAATGGACCAGTGCCCCACCCTTGCCAGAATCACTATTAAACCCCTCTATAGTGTACCGCATTAGATGGAGATTATCCTGAATGGATCTGCCCGGAACGGCACATGTCTGTGCCCCTCCGATCAGACCATCCGCGACACGCGCCAATCTTTTCGATAACACTTTGGCCAAAATCTTCAACTCTGTGTTTAGCAGAGTGATGGGCCTGAAATTATCAATGCACTCCCCCTTGCTCGAGTCCTTTCTGACGAGAGTCACTACTCCCCGGTGCACAGATCTGGGTATAAGCCCGTTCTGCTGCCAGTTCGCATAGACCTCCGCCAGTAGGTGCCCGAACAAGTCTGGCATACTCTTATATAACTCATAGGGTAGACCATCCAAACCCGGCGCCTTGCCCGCGCCGCAGTCCGCCATTGCCTCAACCACCTCCTCAGGCGTGATTGGCCCTTCACAGCCCTCCGCATCTCGCCCCGATAAGCGCGGCAGCCCGTCAAGAAGGTCCGTAAAGGCCCTCCTCCTATCCAGTCCGCCGCACTCACCGAAAAGCTGAGCGAAGTGCTCCTGAAAGGCCTCACACATCTCCTTGAGTTCGTTTATCAACTCACCTTGTTGGTTCGTCAAAGATCGAATCGTGGCATCGTTACCATGCTGTGCTTCCACCACTCGGGCCCATCTCACGGCGTTGATTCCTTCACATCCCATATGGCGGATTCTAGCCCTGACAATGCAGCCCATGTGTTTGGCCTCGAGGTGCTGGTTTAACACCAGTCTCTTGGACGCCACCTGAGCCGCAGAGCCAGTTTTCAAGGCTTCCTCTAATTCCTTAACTAGAGTAGTTTCCCTTCTAGCCTCTCTAGCCACTACTCCTATGCTATATCTAATTGACTCGAACCGATGGCTCGTTTGAGGGCGTACCACCATTTGTTATTAATGATGGTACCAGATAGTGCCCTCTGAATTATATCCCTAATCCGGTCTTTGTACTCCTTAATCGCCAAAAGGGACGTATTAAGTTTCCAGTAAGCGGATCCTCTATTTTTAACCTTATCTATGTCAAGCTTACAGGTGACCATTTTATGATCACTGTAGCTGATCGGGTAAAACTGTGGACACTTAGCTATTTTTCTGTCTACTTTTCTAATTAGTATTCTATCTAATTATGACCTGGAAGATCCGTCGCTGTTTGACCATGTCCACAATGGAGCGTTCGGAAATTCCAGCCTATAAGGATCTGCTAGCTCAAAGCGGCTTAACAGTTCCATGAAGCCACTGTTACCTTTTCTATCTGAACGCGAGCCAACACAATCTACATCCGCTTTGCAAATTGTGTTAAAGTCACCTAGCACAACTAATGAATGCGAAGTACCAAGAAAGTTTTCTAGTTCACGAAAATAATCACTTTGCCCTGTATGGTTGAGTGCGTATATTGCAACCAGTCTGATAACTTTACCGTTACTGAACGTCAAATCCATGACGACCAGCCTACCTTCTGGATCTGCAAAAATTAACTTTTTCTCAGAAACCCGGTTTCTTTTTATTAGGACCAACACCCCACTTCCGCCAGGAGAGAAAAAACTCTCATAGCCGTCAAACAGTGGGAGTAGACCTCTTGGCCCCTCTAACCGGGTTTCTGTAGCAACAATAACATCTAAATTACGCGACCTGATATCATGCAGGAAGCGACCTTGCTTCCAGCCTGCTCCCAGGCCGCGCACATTCAAACAACCAACATAAATGTAATCCATTACTTACCTTTATATCAGTGGTTCAGTTTTCTCTTTTTCTTCTTTGTTTATCTCTTTTTCTGGGCCTCGTGGGGGAGTCTGATGTAGGCCCTCGAATATATATGGAGATGTTAAATCCATTCTGAGCGGGCCTACGTCATGAAAGAATTCGGACTTTATCCGCCCGTAATCCTTCCGGCCTATTCTGTAAACTATATAGTCATTCTTTTTTCCTATTCTTTCCACTTTGGCCATAGCTGCCAACACGTTCCCGAGTCTGTTGTTTGATGCCTTAACGGCCATATATGAGTTCATCGACTCTCTTTTCTTCTTTTGGATCACTCTTGGAGGGGTGGTTTCCGTTTTTCTTTTTTTTCTGGTGATTTTTGACCACCCCTCCTCATTGCTCTTTTTTTCCTCTGCCGCTGGTTCTGCTGCCTCTGTCACTTCCACACCTTCAGTTGTCTCTTCTGGGCCGCCCGGCGCTGCTTCTGGTGACACTTCATCTTCTTTTTCACCTGGCTGAGGTGCTTCCTGCGGTTTGGGTTGGGGTTGGCATTCCGCCCTTACATGACCCTTCTTGCCGCAGCCGAAGCACCTCGGCTTTCTGCCCTCTACGAAAACTGTTATTCTATCGTCTTCACTTATTTTTAGGGTTTCTGGAATCTCCTCCAGTGTTTGAATTTCTGCCTGAATGGCTATTACTATCCGCTGCCCTTTCCAAAATTCCTCCTCCTCTACTGTGGCCTGGAGGATGTTTATTTTTTCCTCTGGCGGAATGTTATTCATCGTGATTTTCGATGTTCTTTTTCCTCTATACAAGGGGAGGAGAACAATGTTCTCCGCTTTTATTGGCTCCATCGACAGTTTTTTTGCTATCTCCTCTGTTGTGAAACGCACCTCTACTGTGCCGTATCTCTTTTCTCTGTTGATGTATGTGATCTTGTCCATTAATGGTTTTAAACAATTCTCGATTTTTTTTTCCTCAATTTTTTGTATCATTTTGGTTGTCGTATTAAAGGTCTTATAGATTATTCTTCTTTTTTCGATTTCTTCATGTTTTTGGGCGTTTGAGACCACTGTCACTTCCGTGCCCTCTTTTGTAACACAGTCCGCATATTTTTCCAAGTCTTCGACGTTTATTTTTTTGATTTTCTTGCCAGCTACTTCTGAGAATTTTTTCGCTGGTGCTGGTGCTGGTGCAGGGGTTTCCTTTTTCTTTGGCGCCACCACCTCTTTTTTCTTTGGCGACACCACCTCTTTTTTCTTTGGCAACACTGCCGGAGATTCTTCTTCACTAGTCACGGGAGAATATGAGATGGGGGATTCCATCTCGAACAACTGGCTTAACAAGCCCTTGGTAAATCCAAGATAAATGATATTTTTTCCCCCACGAAGGGGGGAACACCACCACGGAGTCCTCGCACGAAGGCTGACTTCAACAGTTGTACAACAATAAACAAAGACAGGTAGACACACAGTAGAATATAACGGAGAGAATAAATACGACGGCAAAATATAATAACTTACTATACACGCAAATAGCTTTCCTCCAGGTGATTTTATTACTACCCACAAGGGGCGAACATAGATGGGACAGTACAATCGGGGAACTTAAAATAAGAAAGCAAATGACAAGAAAAGGAAAAAATAAAATAAAAAAATGACATATGAAAGAATATTTACAATGAGATGTAAATGCCCACTCGATCCCCGGAATCGAGAGGTTACATTTTCGTCACATATATTTCACAATATTTTCTTTTTTCTCTTCTTTCTTCTCTCTCTTCTCACAATTCTATACGTATTCCATAATAGTTTTCAATTCTCTAAAGTCAATCACTGAGCCCTCAGGCAGCCGCTCTCTCACTCGAACACTCGTGTAAAACGTTACACTCTCTCCGGCAGCTCTGAGGAACTCAGCGACTCTTTCTTCGGGGATTAGAGCAGTCTCCTGCCACTGATCAGTCATCCTGTTGACCCATATATGTCCCTCCGTATTACATGTCAATTCTTTCATTTCAGGGCAGAAATGGAAGGTTACTAACTTGTAGAAGCAGTAATCTTGTTTCCGTCCTACGTTTTCCCTCGTTTTTCTTTTCGGGCTTATTTCTTCCTTGTTCTCCTCTCTTTGTTTCTCTCTTTTTGCCTTCTTTTCTTTCTTCTTCCTTCTCTTGTCTTTTTGGTTCTTTGTCTGTTCTCTCTTTCTCTCGTGTTTTATGTTCCTTTTCTTTTTCTTTTTGTGTGCCGTCTTTTCTTTTCGTTTGATTCTGATCTCTCTCTTGTTTTTTTCCTGTTGTTTCTTTTTCCTTTTTTTTTCCTGACTCTGTTTTGGTTCTATTTCTTTCTTTTCTTTTATTTCTTTTTCCTTCATTGACTTATTATTTCCTTTCTCTTGTTGTTTTGTTTCCTTTTCTATGTTTTCTTTTTCATTTACCGTATTCTTCTTTTCTTCAAGTTCCTGCTCGCACTCCGCTACAAATTCGTATAACGGGCACTCTTTTTTAATGTGCCCCCTTGTCCCGCACAAGTAGCAGTTTGGCTTTCTTCCCTCTACAATTACACTGAGGGTTTTCTCATCTTCAATTTCTATTCTGTAGGGGAACCTTTCAATGTCCTCTTTTGTGGCCATCAAACACAGTTCTACCCCATATCCTCTCCAGTTTACCGCGTTGGACTCCTTAAAGGATTCCACCTCCACTTCCTCTTCTGCTGCTCCTAGAATAGCTGTTGCCAGCCATTCTGTTTTCACTTCTGGGGGTATATTCGGGATTTTAACCCGGACCCCTCTTCTTCCCTTGTATGAGGGCCACATTATAAATGTTTCCGCTCTTAGTACAGTGGTAGCCAGTGAGGCTGCAATTTCTTCCGTTGCACATCTCACCTCCACCGTACCAAATTTCTTGCCTCTACTCACGTAGGTCGATTTCCCCATTATGTCTCCCAGACATTTTTCGATTTCTGCTATCTCCACTCTTGCCAGTTTCTTTGTATTTTTGTCTTGGGTTCTATATGTTACAGTCTTGTTTTCTTTGTCCTCTTTTGCTTTCGCGGGGGGGATTAGCTTCACGCTATCACCCTCCCTTTTGAATAGCTTTTCATATTCTTTGAGTTTACTCTTCTCAAAGAAAACATCCTTCACGATTATCGACGAATCATTATTTTTCTTTCCCGTGACCCCCGCGTAAGTCGCCATGACTAGAGGGTCAATTCACCTTCTTCGGAAGGTTTCCACACGTGGAGGCAAACGCCTCGCGCGATATTAATCACTTTACACAACAAAATTTCAACGTCTAATCACAGATAACAACACGTATAGCTTGGAGCCAGGTGTTCAAATCTTCTTTTTTCTCTACATTGTATACTTTATAGACAATAGTCTTTTCTTCAATTTAATTTTTTATTATCCATCTGGACTATTCCATTTCTGCACGCTAATTTTATTTTTAATTTATTCCCATTCATGTGAAACCACTTATTCAAGTTCAAGTCATTGATGCAATTTTATACCAATTGCTATTTTTACTTTTGTTATGTCAAGATTTACTTATTATATTATACTTTAGTTTGATTTTAATTATTACTTACTACATATACTTCAATTGTTATTATTATCTCTAATTTTTATTGTTAAAGTGAAAGTATCTGACATAAAATAGAGAAATGTTTTTGTTTCACTTTTAACACATAATACTGAAATAGTGGAGAAGATATGATATTGCTATGGGCTCGCTCTAGGCAAGAAGTTGAACATTTTTTTTGCCCATGAAACTACATGGACCCTAAGTAAGGCATGTGTAAAATTTGAATGAAATTGGTTGAGTAGTTCTCAAGTTTTAGGGAAACAGACAGACACACATTCTCAGTTTTATATATAGAGAGATTTATCATTACTGAAAGTGGTATGTTGGTAGAAACATCTTGCAGCATTTTTGTCTTGAGTACATTCTTTGTTGAAGTGTACAACAAAGATAAACTAATTACCAGTAATATGTTGTATTCAATTGAATTAGCAACATGACTGAAATCCTTTCAGAACAGAATCACAACTAAGTTATTTTTAAAATATATATGCCTGTAATTTACTAAAACAAAGCATAAATCTGATAGTGTTTCAACCTAGAAATCATATATAGATTCAGAGTTATATAACAGGTTTCTTTTTTATTGCGTATAAAGTGTTTTATTTTAGAGATTGCGAAAATGGAATATTGTGGCATTCTATTTCAAGTTATGAGAGCTGTAACCTTTTTGATACCAACCCACCTGAGACTGCTCCTGGTTCTTTGTCACAAACTTCCTCTTTTAATATGATCTAAATTAAAACATTACATCAAATAACATTTTGGGCTAATTTATGTGCCAAACATTACTTTAACCCTTTAGCACTCAGATTACTTTGTCAAATGTAATGCTTATTTATTCAGATTTTAAAAAATCAATCTTGTATTACCTTGTAGCTTTGAAATTTCAAAGATGCGATTATTTTTAGAATGACATTGCAGGGTAGGTGTGGGAAGCTAGATCTGGCCAGTTTGGAAGTAAAAATGATAGACTGGATGTGGTCTGTTTAAATATATTTTTTTCAAATTCTATATTATTTTCATAATGCAAACAAAGGTAGTGTTTTACAACAAAATGGTACAAATAATAAATGAAGTCAAATAGCTCTGACCAGCACTCAAACTCATATCACATATTTAACTAGCCAGGAATTTATTTCTTACTCTTTAGTGCTCACTATACACCGTGAACGTATATTTCATGTATTTGGTGATTTGTCTGAAGTTGAAAAAGGAAGGATTTGGAAGAGCAATGTGTTTGCATGAAATTCCATTTCAAATTGAGAAAACCTTAATGAAAACTTTTCTTATGATGCAACATACTCAAGGGGAGGACTGTCTGAGCTGTACCCAATATCATAAGCATTTCAACATCAGAACAACCACCAGAGATCAATGGAAAATCAGATTGTGAAAGTGTGTGCCTTGTTCCATGAAAATCATTGCCTGGCTATCCATGAAGTTTCCAAAGAAGTAGATTGTTGTCTACTTCTTTTGGAAATAATGGGAATGTGCCACATGATTTTAAAACAAAATTTGAAGCTGCATAATGTTGCATCTGCTATCAGATGAAAAAAGAAAATGAAATGATTAACTGACAGGAGCTACTCGATTGTTCAAATGCTGATGATTCTGAAAAATGCTCAAAATAATAACCACTGGTGCATAACTACTATGTCAAAACATAAAAAAAAAAAGAAAAACACAGGTATAAAGATATGATGTTAACCAAAACACAGTTGTCACAATGCATGAAATCATCATCATCAGGATCAAAAGAAGCCTATTAGAGTCACTCAATTCTGAAAATGATGACTTTTTATGGGCAGGGCATCATTCATTATGGGTTTGTTCCACATAGACAAAAAAGAAAATTACTTGACATGAGACAATTGAGAGAAGTACTGAGGCATGGACAAAGAAAAAATTGAAGGTATGCCTCAAGAACAGAACAGTTTACAAGTTGCTCTTTTTCCGTGGTTTTTGGACCAAGACATGACTCAATCTTTAGCTGCCCAATTCTCCAAATTTGGTCCCAAAGTTGAAATCCTTGTAAGGTTACGAATTTCAGAGGCTAGGAGAGATTGATGAAAATGTGTTCCAAAATGGGGAAAAAATGTTGAGAGCAGCGTATCAACAAGCGAGAAAAAATACCTTTGAACGAGATAAGTCTCTTCAAAACATTTGTGCTCTTTGGTTAAGAAACTTGCATTCCAACCATGTAGTCTCCAGTTCAGTAATACCACTACAAGGTATCTTGGGTAAGTGTTCCCTACTATATCCTTGGGCCAACCAAAGCTTTGTGAATGAATATGGTAGACAGAAATTGAAAGGAGCCAGTTATATATATATATATATATATATATATATATGTTGAACTGTTAATCCCTACACATTTTTTTTCTCTTGTTCCTTTCTGACAAAAAGCTTATGCATGAAATGTCAAAGACGTTTCCTTTCTTCCCGAGCATTAAACTAATACACTTGCTTGTTGTTCCTTTACTTTTTTTGTCTTTTGTTTTCTGTAAATTTGAATGACACACACACACACATATATATGTATGGATAGATAGATAGTTGGAGAGGTATATATATATATATATAAACACACACAGGGTGCATGTTTTTTGAGGACACTTCTTTCAAGAGCTCTAACTTTCTTCTAACTTATTTCTCTTACCTTTTCAAATAAATAATTTCAGACATTAGGTTGACTCAGCAAATGAAAAGATACACTATAATTATTACCTTAAAAGCATAGCATTGTGATACAGAGATAGCTCACTTCCTGAAAGTTGCTTGATCTTTTGCTGTCAAAGTTGGGAGCGGCTGATTAGGATCCAACATCAGCAGCTAAACGCAAAATGCATTTGCAGGATCTTAACACCATTCGAACACTATTACATTGCAAACAAAATCAAAGAAATAAAAAAAAAAACATGGAAAGTCAATCAGAGCCATTCTATAGCTTCATAATGCATCACCAGAAGAGTTGTGCATGAGGACATTAGGTACAAGTCATACGTTAGTTTATGCTGGAGGTGATAAGAAAGGATCATTTGATCCATACAAAATGCTTGCTAAAGAAGCTAAAATACTAAGAGGCTGGATGCTTTGGTTTTTCTCTGATGGGAAAAACTTTGATCAAGACCAAAAGGTTAACTGAAGGAATAACAGATGGTTATTTAGAGACTTGAATGAGATTCCACTTGTCATGCATGCTAAGTTTCCAGCAGCAGTAATAGTTCTGAGTTGCCAACAGTGAAGATGTCATGTCTCCTCACTTTTTTTCATAGGGCTGCTGTCTACTCAGAAGTGTTGGAGAAAGTTGTGAGGTCCTGGATAGACAGAGTATGCAACAGAAGATCATGTTTTTCAACAAGACCCTGTGCCATTTCATAAGGCTAGGACAACCCGAGCATGGATGCATGCCAATCTCCATGATCATGTTCTCCCAGACACATGGCCTCCTAGCTCAACAGACCTCAATCAACTGCATGACTATGTATGGAGTGTAGTTGAGAGAGAGGTCAATGAATACCCCCATAACATCATACAATCTCTCAAGTCAACCAAAATTGACAAAGATAATATGATTTGGACATTTCAACACTTCCAGTCGTATATTGAAGGAGCTGTTGTTGCTAATGATGGATTCAATGAACAGATGTAATAAAAGAATTCTCAAGATTATTTGTACTAATCTGTTTTCAAGTACAGCTATGCATCTTTTTCTAAATTCATACAAATGACCACAAAATCTGAATTGAATGCTAGAATTGCAGATGTTGTCACTGTAGTGTGCTAGATCCAGCATTTGTTCTTCAGAAGTAGAGAGGTTGGTAAAAAAACCAAACTTACTATTTTCTATTTGGTTTTCATTTCTATCCTCACCAATGGTTATGAATTTTGGGTAAAAGAGTATGATCACGAAAACAAGTGGCTGGAATGGGGGTCCTCCAAAAGGTCTCTGGAGTAATGTTACTTGATAGGATGTGTAGCTCAGGGAGTCTCTCTAGGTCAAGCTGTGACTCCTCTGCATTGACAGGTCATAACTCCATTACTGCAGGCATGTGATTAGAATGTTACAGGAAAGAAGAGCAAAGATAGATTCTATAAGCCAAGCTGACTTAGGAATAGATCAGAAACAAGATGGTTGGGTAATATCCATAGACTCAGTTGGCAATCCAGCTGAGAAATCTGGTGATGGCTTGCTTCTGATAGGACCCTATGGAGGAAGTGCCTGAGGAGTGTACACCTACATCCCTACAAGGAATAGCGGGTAGAGAAGATTGATAAAGGGATAGATTTGTATGTATATATGTGCGTATCCTTGTCTTAACAGCATGTGATGGTTGTAAAGGAGCATCACTATTATACAAGTGATGTTTATTACCTTACCTAGAAATAGATGAGGATTGACAAAAGAAAGAGCATCTGAATTTAGAAAACCTGTCTCAATGGATTGTGTCCGACCCATACAAGCATGGGAAAGTGGATGCTAACCCTTTAGCATTTAAACCAGCCATATCAGACCCAAATATCCTGTTTTATGTTCACATTGTCCACATCTGGTCTCTCATACCTACCCTGCAATGACATTCTAAAAATTAACAATCACATCATCAAAATCTTGAAGCTACAAAATAATGCATGATTAATACAAAACAATGAGAATAAATAAGCATCACATTTTACAGGGTAATCTGAATCCTAAAGGGTTAAATGATGGTGATGTGCAGTCTCTTTTTGGACAGATCACTTATTCCAAATTAAGAAAAAAAAAAAGCAAAAAAAAAATGAACATTTGTGGTATTCTGATTTATTTAAAATTTTCTTTTTTATACATATTTTACATCTTGGAGTACATCACATTTTCCATAAATATTGTCATTTTTGAAATTTATAACAAGAATACTTTTTATTAATAATTAATACTTTCAACTGCAAGATTGTATAAACAATTTAAAGACTTGACACCAAACAACAGAAGCAGTACCCTAGCCTTCCCCCAAAACCAACCAAAATTAATTTGGTTTGTTACTGTGGTGTATGTGTGTGTGTGTGTGTGTGTGCGCATATATCTACATCTATATATGATCGGGGAAGTGCAGGACTCAGTCAGATTGTGAACAAAACTGTAAAAGTTGAAACAGAAAAATATATTTAGAGCAATATTGTCGTGTCTATTTTTTCTTCTTTAGACATGATTGCTTGCTATGATTTATTATACACTCACCTGTGTGTTGGTACAATAACAGTGAGTTGTTTGTTCAGCCAATATGGTCATTTTTTTTATGATTCAGTACATAACCTAACAAATTGGCTGCATTTAATTGTTAAACATATTCACTCTAACATAGAGTAGAACTTGTTTTATTTTTACTCGAGCCCAAGGAGACATTTCTGTTATTCTACCTGCAATATTACTTATTGCATTATGTGCCAAGGCATCCATTCTCTCAAGTAGGAACTGTAGATTTAGAATAGATAAGCAAAGTTGAGAACAGTGGTAAATTGGAAGTTGCTTAAAATGGCTTTTAGAGATAAAGTTTTTAATGGAAATTTTTGTCCAATCAGAATGGAAGAATATAAGAATGGTATCAGAGATTCAAAAGACAAATGGGCAAACATGCATAAAAGTATGAAATTAAACGATGAGTGAAACAAAGTTATAAAAAATTTCTTCAGTAAACTTTATAATAATACAAAGATAATCTTTAAAATCCAAAAAAGGAAAGAAGGTTGTCTTATTGTGGAGAGAAACATTGATAGATATATTTATAATTCTCTAACAAGCTAATTACTGAAATGTAACAGCTCCATTCAAGCTTATATAATTTTACTGGTCCATAGCAACTGAAAGCCCAGTTCACCGAGCTGTAAATAGATACTACATCATGGTAGAGTCTCACAGCTGTAAGCAGAGGGAATGTTGTACATAAAAATAGCAATTTTATTTGTTGGCTTACAGTGCAGTCTTTGACTTTTTCTTGTGGGTGTCATCTACCAACCATAGACAGGAAAATGGAAGAGATGTGGATCTCTTAAATTTATGGAAGCATAGACTGGAAAGATCTGTAGATTTGCAGAAATTACTGCATTTAATCCCAAACAATAAAAGGACTTGGAAAAATGCAATTTTTCAAAGTCCTTATATAATATATCTAAAACTGAAATATCAATAATAATACAAAGTGCAAAGAAATATTACAAATATTATATTTGTTAATTCTATTGGTTATATATGTATATTAAATATATAGTAATATACATGTATATATAACTATATATTAGAAGAGCTATAAACAGACATACCCTTTTAAGACAGTATGCATACTTTTATACAAAACAAAACCAGTACACTAATGGAATATAATGCGACGGTCTTCAATTTTTATTAGGTGGTCTACACTGAAGAGGCTCAAGGATTAAATTTCCAAAAGCTGAAACTCAGGTATGTAGATGTCCTAAATGGCGTAATCTTTCATAGTTGTGCTTTTGAATGTAGTAATTCTTTCTGTTTCCTCACCTACTGTTATTTCTCTGTTTCCTTGGTGCTTTACAGTGGTTTAATTAAGACTTTAGCTCTTATTTCTAGCAGGTTGATGCTTTTCTGCATCCTTATGCTTTGTGCTGATTTGTAATTTATAGCTAAATAATGCTTTTTGCCTGCAAACCTATGTTACTAGTGTTGATACCATCAATTTTTAATTTTATCCACAGATGATATTAACAATAGTGACATCTTATTTCAAACCTTAGTGTTTGAATGTTTTGTTTATATATATACATATACTTTTATTTGTTTGTTATTTGACTGCAGCCATGCTGGAGCACTGCCTTTTAGTTGCACAAATCAACCCCAGGACTTTATCAGTAAGCCTATTACTTATTCTATCTGTATCTTTTGTTTATTGGTATAATGAATGGATGATGTTTGGGATATAACTGCTTTTTAATATCAAATTTTGTGAGACTTAACTAGTGATTTGTTATCACTAAGCTATGAATAGGTACAACAGGGAAACAATTCTCTGCTTTAAATAATAGTCATGCTATGACTAACACATGTTTCATTAACTTTCAGGATTGAGTTAACATTTTTCAAAGAGTTACATTAGTAACATAGAGATGCTATTAATAGTGTTATCACCTAAATATTGTTGAATATATGATTCGCATTGTCTACAGTTATGAAATTAATAAATGAAAAAATTTTCAAAAAAGAGATTTTGAAGACAAATATCATGAGAAACATATATAAATCTAGAAATTTTTTGAATCTTTAAAGATATAAAAAAAAAAGAAGTTCTTTGGAGGTTTTGATAAATAAGAACCAACAAATGCATGAAATTCCTTTTATCAGATTCACTTTATATGTAACATATCTAAATGTCTCTGTGTTCACTTGCCTCAACATCTCATTCTTTTACCTGAAGTCTATGTAGCTGCATTTTAAAGTTATAGTTTTGGCACATTCCTCATAATCATCTATAAAAAGTGACTTTTATCCTAACTGGTAAAAACTAAGCTTTCAGATTAAATAATGTAACAACTTCTTACATTATATGTAGCTTGTCTGTTATTAAAGTTTTAGCAAATGGCATATAATATATTAGAGACAAAAAATATTTTTCTATTCAAGAAGCAGGAGATATATTAACACATTTTTTAATGGTAACTCATCTATGAAATTTAACAATGACTTAGTAACTACTACAAAATATATACATAAAAGAAAGGGACAGAAATAAAGAAGCCAAAAGATGAAGATTTCTAAAGTTATGTTTATCCATTGGTGATCGGTATAGTCAATGACTTTGACCATACAACACTTCTACAGAAGACACATCCATGCAGGGAAACAGAGAATCACTACCCTTCTTTACACTATACCTTCTGTGTGCTTGAACCAGTGAAAGTGGTAGTATTTCATTGTTGTGTCAAACCTGAACCACTGAAATGAAAGGCATAACGTCTGTGCTGCCAATAAGGTTTATCTATCAGTAATCGATGAAGACTATCACTGATTGTGCAGTACTTCAACAAGAGATGCAGGCATAGTATGTCACTAAATCAAATAAATGTTTGTGTGTCTCAGCTTTTTAAATTAATCTCTACAATACACTTTCTTAGAAGGATATTCTCTACTTTTATTTGGAATTACATTCTGTTAGAGTGGGGAACTAATAATATTGAGGAGTAAAGATGATTTTCAATGTGTGAAGCTTATCTAATCAATAACAATAGTATAATCATTATAATAAAAAAAGTAGTCATAAATTAATTAAAGAAACCATATTTTTACTCCTTAATTAAGGATAAGGCCATATATTTTATTGGTGAAGAGAATAGGTTTACGTGATGTTTGTACCTTTCCTGAGGTGAGTAGACTTATCTCCTCAGGAGGTTACCTCTTGTTTTTTGTTAGCTATGCTTACAATAATAATGATTTCTAATATTGGCACAAGACTACACTTTTGAAATGAAAAACAAGATTTGCTTATATTGATCTTAGGATTTGGCTGGTACTATATTTTATCAACCCAGGAAGGTTGAAAACCAAAGTTGACTCTGATGAGATTTGAACACGGAATATAAAGTAACAACTAAATCCTTCAGGACATTTTATTTTGCTTGTCACCCTACAAACTTTGCCATGTTTTTTCAAGATCATGTGGGAGGGCTATAATTAGTTGTATCAACTCCAATTGTTGATGGTTTTATTGATTTGGAAAGCAGAAAGGTAAAGTTGACCCTAGTGTAAGCTGAACACAATAAAGGGCCAATCAAGGGATAAATGCCACAAAGCATTTTGTCAAGCACTCTACCAGTTCTGTTAACTCACTCACTCATTATTAAGATAATGACAATAAAGGCAGCAGTGAGTAAGCTGGCAGAACATTTAGAGCATTGGAAAAATTGCTTAGTAGCATTTCTGCTAACATTCTGAGCTCAAAACCTGCCAAGGTTAATTTTGCCTTTCATCATTTTGGGACTCTTGAAATAGAGTACCAGCCAAATAATGGACATGATGGTATTATTAGCCTTGTGCCTTATTCAGAAGCCATTGAGATAATGAGGATAAATGATTTTGAGGCTAATTTTGTAAGGAAAGTAATATAATGGACTGAACAGGCCTCAACAATAACAGCATGCATCATTCTGTTGGTGTCATAACTGTGATAGAATTTGTTCCTTTTTTTCACTCTAGAAAATAATTTGGATTATTGAACAGATCCATCAGGTCTAATAGGAAAGTTTAGCATAAGTTACAGCCTGATAAATGGAAACTCTCTACTGACTTTTTGAAGAAATGATAATAAATATGCTTCCATCCCTGTTGGACACTTAGTGATCATGAAGGAAACATGAAAATTTGGTGTCTTCTTACACAAGATTAAATGGTCTCATGAAGCAATTCATAAAAGCTTTCCCACAGGATGGAGAGGGCTTCAAGTTTTTTCTATAGCAAGTGTCCAGGTTGAAGAGGGTGTATTTTCAGATATAAGAAATTTGTCAAGGACGAAAACTTTGAAAATTTCTCTTAGTGATTCTTATAAAGATGCATGGATTAGTTTTAATGAAGCGATGAAGAACTTCTAGGGTAATCACAAGGATCCAAAATACAAAGACATAGTGGGAAGAATACTGGGAATTTCGGAGGCCTTAGGATGTAAAATATGCATTAAAGTTCATTTCCTAAATGCCCATTAGGATTTCTTTCTGGAAAATCTGAGTAATGTGAGTAAAGAGCTAGGAAAAAGGTTTCATCATGACATAAAGGAGATGGAAAGAATATCAGGGAAGATGGAATGTCAATTTGATGTCAATAGGAATGTCCAGATGCTCACAAGTGAAAGAGTTTCAGGTATAACTCCCAAGTGGAAAAGAAGAGATTTTCAGGTGCTGAACCAAAAGATGAATGGAACTTATTGTAAAAATCTACTTTCTTATACTTCAATTGCATTTGTGCCATTTTATTTTGCTCAATAAAGTACCAAATTAATTTTTATTTGCTTCATTTTGTCCTAACATTTGCAGATTTACCTACAAATTATGGTAGATTCTATTATTAAGTTGTGAGAAAACCTTAGGTAAAGGAAAGTGATTTTTTGATATCTTGAATTAGCACCACAAAAATATATAGAGTAACATACAATTATCAAAATGTTTCATTTTGCAGACCTATGCAATAAACAAAAAATATAGATAAAAAGGAATTTTGGAAGAGAAGATATATGATGTCCATATATAAGAAAAGAAATATCTTGGCTTATGTTGCATTCTATGGATTACATAGATTCTAGAAAAAACATGGAATGTATTAGAGAATAAAACGATTTTCTAGAATTTTTGAAAATAATAAAATTGTTTGAAAAAAAAAACAAAGCAATAATATCACAGTTTTTCCTTGTTTGGTTTGACTTGGTGATAATGCATCATTCTTTATCAAGGTTTCTGCAATGAAATAAAATGAAAAGTACAATTTATTATGTAAGTGTGAAAGAGGGAAGTAGATTGTTTTCCAGGACAGAGAGGTTGAAAAGTTTGCTTTCCAGTGACATGGTTTAGGGTTCAGTCAACCAAAGCCTTGAGTGAGTTTGGCAGACAGTAACTGAAAGAAGCCCATTGTGTATGTATATGCACACATGTGAGCAGGCGTATGTGTGTATGTATGTTTGTGTTTTCTTATCATGACATCCTGTGATTTGTAAATAAGGGTCTATTTCATACAAGCAGTGTCATTCATTTCCAATATTCTGTAAAATCGTTGTCTGACCGTGAGGAAATATTACCTAAGTTGGAAACAGGTGAGTGTTGGCAGCAGGAAGGCTGTATGTCTGGAGAAAATCTTGCTTCAATAAATTCCATGAAAAATGGAACATTAAAATGGTGATGATGATGATGTAATATAAATTTGTTGAAACGAACTCCTCTGCTTAGTTGCCTATGCTGTCCAGATTCAGCTCTTGTCTTTGAGTATCATTTGTGATTTATTTCACTTTACAGCTCAGTGTTGTCCACATAACTGAATACTGTTGTGGAGTGACTCTCTGTCATTGACAGGAAGTCAATCCACAACAGTATTCAGTTATATGATGAAGAATAAGATATGGCTGAGAATGAAGAATGTGATGAAGAATAAGATGTGTCTGAGAATAGTCTTTTATAAGAGCCCAAAAAAACTATAAGAGATTTCATTGAGTGAATCATTTTAGCTTCAAGTATTGGAATTTTTATGGAAGTCAAAAGATCTAAGTTTTTTTACAGTTACCAAAGTATCCCAATTTATTACATGAAAAATACCACAGTCAAATTTGTCAAAATCCTTCACATAATTTAAGGAACTACTGCAAATATTTGTTCAATGGGAGTTCAATGATTTGACAGACTAGAGAGAGAGATGTAGCAAGTAGTTTTGTTTGGTATGGAAATAAAGCTGCAAATTACTGAAGAAATTGTTGTTACGATGCATGTAAATACGATATAGAACTGCACCTTGCAATGTCAACAAATAACTTCTGATCCAAGGGATGAGAGACAGAAAAAAATCAAAAAACGACCAACTTAGATTAGATGTTTTTGTATTAGATATGGTCAAAAGCAATAATACTGCATTCACCAGAGCTCTTACAGTAGGTGCATGGTATAAAGAAATAAGTCAATAGTTGACTTCAAATAATGCACACACATAAATGAAATGCATGCAGACAAAATAAAATTTTGTTGGAAACAGGAAAGAATGAGGAGAAAAAAGAGAGAAATTGGTCAGAAACAATGACAATGATACCTGAATAATAAAATCAGGAATGTAGATTCTTTCTCTTTGCTGCCTTGCACTTTTATTTTATTTATATTTCAGATGATGGCAGTTTATTCTGTGAAAGAGATTGCAAAAGGAAAAAGAAGAAAAAAAAACGAATCAGAATTTATGATAAAACACCAAGTAGCTGAGATTGCTAAAGTGTTTTGAGATGGGCCTGGGATTTTAGAAACGTAAAATAGGTATACACATGGCTGTGTGATTAAGAAGCTTGCTTCCAAGCCTTGAGTTCAGTTATAATGTATGCCACCTAAGGCAAGTGTTTTCTACTGTAACCCCATTACTGACCAAAGCCATGTGAGTGGACTTCATAGATGAAAACTGAAAGACGCCTGTCATATATGTGCATGTATATATATATATGAGCAGAATTTAGGCTAGTTGAAATATGCTTGTCACATATTTCAACTGCTAAAAGGCAAATACATTGTGTTTACCATGGTTACTGCAGTGTATTTACCTTTTAGCAGTTGAAATATGTGACAAACACATTTTAACTAATCTAAATTCTGCTCTAAACACTGCTTTGTACCAATGCTGTTATATGTGTGTGTGTGTGTGTATATATATATATATATATATGCTTTATTTGTATGTACACTTGTCTTGACATCATGTGATGATTGCAAATGAGCATCGCTGTCATACAAAGTTGTTAATTTTCAGTCTACCCTGGTGAAGAATTACCTTGCTTAGAAACAGATCAGGACTGGCAACAGAAAGGGTATCTGGCTGTAGGAAATCTGACTCAACAAATTCTGTCTGACCTATGCAAGCATGAAAAAGTGGATGGTAAATGATAATGGTGATGAGGATCATGAAAATAGTAACTCTGTTGATGAAAGTGTGTCAGAATCCCAAGAGATGTTGCTCTTGAGGGTATTATGAATGACATAGCTACAGTCATAAACAACATGATTAGAAGTGTTCTACTGTTTCTGCCAACTTATCAGTCTTAAGGATTTGTTTCCATATCTCAATGACATTGGTAAACTCAATCTATTGCTTAGTTTAACACCACTACTTGGCCCATAGGTGCCTTTAAAGGGGTTCACTCCCATGAAAATATTTAAGCCTACTCACTAGACTAACTTACTCCTACTGGTCATATAGGTCCTGAAAATGTCTCTGAGTCCAGCTCTTCCCTCCTTAGATTAAGCTGTTAAAAAAAAAAAACAATACTTTTAGGTACTGATGTAGCTGTGTGGTTAAAGTTTGCTTCCCAATCATATGGCTTTTGGTTTCAGTCCCACTGCATGGCACCTTGGGACAGTTTCTTTTACTGTAGTCGTGAACTGAAAGAAGCCCATTGTTTATGTGTATGTACACTTATCTTGGCATCATGTGATGACAGTGCATGAGCATCACTTTCACACAAGCAATGTTAGGTATATAGGTATGTATAGGTATATAAGTATATGTATGTGAGGGAGTGTTCGGGTCTCCATTTCTTAACACCATGTGTTAATTGTAAAAGTATAGAGTGTCACTCATTTCCAAAATTCTGTGAAAGCATGTCTGACCATGGGGAAATATTACCTTGCTTGGAAACGAGTGAGGATTGGTGACAGGAAGGACATCTGGCTGTAGAAAATCTACCTCAATAGACTCCATCCAGACTCTTAGTAGATACTAAAATGATGACGACAATGATGCACACAACAATTAAATTTTTAAACAGGGATCAGGGCTAATATTTGCAGAAGAGCTATACTGAACTACTGCAATCTTAGCAGAAAGTAAAACTTAGTTGGCTTCAATAAGACTGAAATCTAGAAAACTGGAAAACAAAGCCAAATACTGGAATATCTAAGCTATGTTTACCAAGGAACAGAAACCATATTGATTTTACCAGGACCTGCAAAGTCATAGGTATAGCCTCTTCCCCTTACTAAGTCATAAAAAAAAATTTCACTACATTTAAAATATTCACTAAGGCAGCAAATTGGCAAAGTTGTTAGAGTGATGGACAGAATGCTTTGTGTTGTTTGTTCCAGCTCTCCACAATGTGAGCTCAAATCCTGTGAAGGTCAACTTTGTCATTCTTCCTTTCTGGGACAATAAAAAAGTACCAATCTGAGGCATGTGTTGAGAGGAATTCTTTGGGGTTTCACCTCTGGAAACATGAGTGTTTCGTTCAACATCCTTAAACAAACCTTGTTCAGGGGCCTTTTGAGCAGGATAGGTTAATTGACTTGAATAGAATTCTAACTGAGCCTCACTTGCAAGGTCATGCGCTGTTTTACCTGATATGAGATCACCATGTCACACACATGGTTGTGATGCATGTGCCTGGTGTACACTTATCAGATGAGTAGTCATGGTGGGTACATTGGGTTTCATATATTTGTACACCAGTGTCACTCTGGTGGCATGGACTGTTCTCTCATTCAATAATGATATAATAATAATAATAATAATAAATAACCATTAATGCAGTAAAATAACAATACTAAAACATATCACAGCATATACTCAAGACACATAGAACTATGCTTGGTAGCACAGTGAAAGCAGGCAATAAAAATAAGATTATTGAATGACAATAATAAAAGTTTGAAGTCTTTGATGGGAGTGGAGAAATAAATCTTGGAAAACAGAAAGCAGAAAAATAAACAACCATCCAAAACAAAACTATTTAGAAGATACGAACAAAGTTTTACAATAGTTATTCATCTGCGGGCAAAGTGAGGTTATTCATTGACAAGATCCAGAATTAAATTAGAATTAAAACTGTTTGCTGATATAGTGGTTACAACATAACAATGTCAGAAAACAAGATGTGGCTATTGTGGCTTTTGCTTTATGACAGCACTTCTTCCAGCTCTTTACATTCCAAGTTCAAATCTGCCAAGGCCAAATTTGCCCTTCACGTCTCTGGAGTCAATAATACAATGTACCAGTCAAGTACTGGGGTCAATTGTGTTGACTAATCCCTTCTCCTTAAAACTGCTGGCCTTGTACCAGCATTTGAAACCCATTATTATTATTTGTATACAAGACAGTGAACTGGCAGAATTGTTAACAGATCGATTTTACTCGCTGAGAGGCATTTCTTCCAACTTTATGTTCCAAGTTCAAATGCTGCTGAGGTTGTTACCTATAGTAAAACATTAATAATGAGCTGACAGAATTGTTAGTATGCCAGACAAAATGCTTAGTGTGACATTATGTCTGTCATTACATTCTGAGTTCAAATTCTGCTGAGGTTGACTCTGCCTTTTATCCTTTTGGAGTTAGTGAAATAAGTACCAGTTGAGCACTGAGGTTGATGTAATCAAGTAGTCCTCCTCACAAAATTTCAGGCCTTGTGCCTATAGGGGATAGGATTATTATTCATATACTTCTTAACAGTGGTAAACATTGATAATTCTTTCTACTGTAGGCATGACCTGAAATTTTGGGAGCAGGCATTAGTTGATTACATCTGTAGGATAAAGGCAGTCGATTTCTGTAGGTTATTTTCATGCAATAGACTAGTGTTTGATTCACAGAAAGATCTCTCATTCACTTAAATCTACAGAAACTGGTCTAAGAGCCTTTGTGGATTAATTTGAACTTTCAACCTTAAAATGGCACCATTCGTTGTTTCTGACAGAAAGAAAAAAAAACAACCAAAATTTCCAGAGATGTCTACAGTAAAGTATCAATTACTGCTACAGAATACAAGTATAATAGTGGAAAAGACAACACCAAAGAAAGATATCGAAGCTCTTACCTGAGACACCACACAAAAACTTAATTACATATTTGTATTCATGTGCTCAATATGCACTTTTAGGATAGTGCAAAAAGTCTGATAAATGTATACTTATGGTTTAGTAACTACACTATTAGAGCCATATCATAGTTTCATACTAGTATCCAAGTGCATAGCAAAAGTTTTGTTCCACTTTACATTTTACTATTTATCAGAGTTAGTTTCTTTGTTATTTTTAAAGCTGGTAACCTATACAGTATCATGTAATAAATGTTTAGATGATAATATTGCTTCTGTAAACAGAGCTGTTTGTTGTACTATTGTTTATTTTCCCACATGTTGTGTTTTGCTGACTTCCAATTGTTGTGTTCTTTCTGTCCTACCTTTAATTTATATATATATATATATATATATATATATATATATACTGATAGTATACTGTCTTAAAATTTCAATATTTGTATATTAAAGCAGAACAATGACTGTAATACTAAAATAACAACTAATCCAAATGCACCAAACTGGTTAGGTACTGCTGTTTAGTTGCAGCAGTCTCTCCCTCTACTAGGTTATGCTTACAGATTGATTTGATTACAAAAAGTGTGTGCCTACATTTTAGCTCCAATTACAAGGATTTGCATTAAACTGAATGTTACACCAATTATTTGCACTAAATGATCTATGTCTTGAATAGAGGTGAAGCACATACCCAGAAAAACCTTCAACATTCCACTTTCTCTACTAAACAGTTTTCTGATTTCCTTCTCATCCCACATCTTCACAGAATGTGATCACCTTCTTGCTGCTAATGGTCTATAAACATTAACAAATATGAACAATTTAGTCTTGAGCAAGTGTCTTCTACTATAGCCTCAGGCCAACCAAAGCCTTGTGAGTGGATTTGGGAGATGGGAACTGAAAGAAGCCCATCATATATGTGTGTGTGTTTGTGTATGCTTATGCCTCCTTGTCTTGACATCACATAATAGTTGTAAATGAGTGTCACTGTCTTACAAGCAGTGTCATTTGTTCAAGGGAAACATATTTGGATATGGGGAAATATTACCTAACATGGAAACAGGTGAGAGTTGGCAACAGGAACAAGCATCCAGACACAGAAAATCTGCCTCAATAAATTCTGTCCATCTCATGCAAGTACGGAAATAATGATGATGAAATTTTTGAGAGTAAAATAGTAGTGGTATGCACAATTTTGATTAGGTCCCTATTCAATTACTAGTTTTATGTTAATTTTTCTAACTCATGCCAGCATGGAAAAATGGATTTTAAAATGATGATGATGACGACTGCATAAATTAGTATTAAACAACTATCTTCAATCCACTAAATTTGAAAAATCTGAAAATTACAACTTAGTCAATTTATTAGAAAAGTATTCATGTCATGTTTCTTTAAAATGAAATTAAAATTTTCCAATTCTAAAATATATTAATATTGGATCAGCTAGTTAACCACTCTCAAATGCTATGTCTTATCTTTGGCAGGTAAAAAAACCCACAAAACAAATCACACATTTTTTGGATTATTCCCACTATGGGCAAGTGCCTTCTACTATAGCTTCAGGCTGACAAATGTCTTGCAAGTGCAATTGGTAAACAGAATATGTATGGAAGCCCATTATATGTGTATGCATAATGGCACACACACACAATTGTAGTCATGGCTAGTGCTGATGATGTGTGCAAGACACCCATGCTGGTGACATGTAAAAGGTACCTGTGCTGGCAACACAGAAAAGACACCCAGTACACTCTATGGAGTGGTTGGTGTTAGAAACCTATCCAACCAAAGAAACCAAGCCAAAAGAGACTGGAGTCTTGTACAGCTTTCTGGTTTATCAGTTCCAGTCAAACTGTCTTAGCCATGCCAGCACAAGCCTTCACCACTGAAAAAAAAAGTCATCTGTGTGGGTCGGCAAATAGCAATGCTGTTGGATCCTTACATGTTGAGATTGATGAGAGAATCCATTACGCACACACACACACAAAGCGGGTTAAATAAATTATGCCTAATTCATGCAAGCATTGAGAAAACAAATGTTAAAATGATGATGTCTAGATATAAAATACATTTCTGGGTTATGATTAAACTCAGGGAAATTTACAACTATTTATAACATGGTAAAAACCCTGCCAAATCAGACTGGAACCTGATGCAGCTCTCCAGCTTACCAGTTCCAGTGAAACCATCTAACCCATGCCAGTAGATGCTAAAGGATGATGATGATGATGATGGTTAGAATGATTTTATTCACTATATCATGGAACCAGTTTACTATTAGAAAATACCATGTTGTTAAAAAGAGTCAAAAGGAATACGACTTTAAGAAAACTAGACAAAACCTTAATGATGCTATGAGAGATGGGAAATGATAACAGATTTATAGATTATGGTTTTATCAGTTTGGAATATAATCCAAAAGGAGTATTTAGATCTAGGTTTTGTTGTGATTTAGTGTAGTTTAGAATTAGTTTTAGAAAGGATAATCCTAGGATACTTACAACAATAGAGTTTGATGTCGAGACTAAGGCATTGCATTGTGAATCACTAATCACTCATAATGACTGACCTGTGTTCGGGTTAGCAATCGCCGCATAGCTGTAAACAGCTTCCTTAGCATCTGGCAGATAATTACTATGCAGAGGAATATTGCATATCCAGCATACATATATAACGAGATGTATCTTGGTGGCAGCCACAGTGTCATATACTTGATATTACCATTGTCATCTAAGATAAAGAGAGAAGAGAACAACAGTTGTAGAATGAATTAATTACTGATCATAGAAGGATTATTGTACTTCATTAGCCATTTTGATATCAACTCTCCTGGGGCTACTCTTTGTTCTATGATACAAAATGCCTGTTTTAAAATAATTTAAATTAAGACCTTCCATCAAAATTTCATGTTAATTCATGTTCCAAACATCAGCTTAATAATGACAAAATTATTTTACTAAATTCTTCATTATTTCCAAAAACTAATTAAAAGTGTATTCCAAGAGAAATGAAGTAACAAAAGGGTTAACATTGGCAGCAAAGTTACATTTTCTCTCAATTCACTCATGGAAGTTCCAGATAATATACAAGAGAGAAGGCCCTAGCTTGGAAACAGAAATTTTCAAGTGGTGATCTAAAAAATAACATAACTTACTCCCCACCTACCCACATACAAGTTAATAATGACAAGGGCAGTTAGGTTTGAAAACCCCAGCTCAAGACCAAGATCTAATTTGTGGATACACAGCAAATCGATCCACAAAAATCAGGCTAGAGCACAGCTAAATGATACAAATAGCAGCAGAAAACCAAAGTAGAAGTTACCTGTGCAGACCTCAAACATTGTGAAAAATTTGCAAATTGAGAACAGAAACGAGAAATAAAGAACAAGTTAGGAGTCAGGTAAATTTGCAAAAGCAACAATTCATTACCTGTGTCTACACTTGCTCACATTCAGTCAATGGGTTATGTGCAAATTGGGTTGCAAAATTTTCTGTCCTACCTTGGTTCAGCTTTCTTAGTAATTCTTTATTTTGGCATTTCACCTAATTCCAACACAGCCTATAAAGTCATGCTCATCTGGTTCAAAGTTTTTTGAGAGTTTCAGTAGAGCTAGTGCCACAAAAAAGTAAAGTGTGTTCAGGGTACCATTTTTTTACAGGGTATTAGGAAGGGCATCCAGCTGTAGAAACTGTGCTTGACGCAGCCTTCTGACTTACTAAATCCAATTGAACCATCAAATCTATGTCACTGTGGAAAATGGTTTTAAATGATGATGACGACGGCGGCGATGATGACGATGTTCTTTGCATCAATTCTGCTGTAGCCTTCTCACCACTCTGTATGTTTTCCATACATTTAGATGTCTTCACTAAGGTAACAAACAATTTGTTAAATTTTATATACAAAAGCTCCAATTTTAATCTCTTTTATCTTAAGTGCTGGAGTCAGATTAACCGAATCAGTATGACAGAGAAGATAACCCAGACTAGAAAACTAACAATATGAATAGGTTATGACTAATAGACAATACCAAACATAAATGTGTACAGTGCTGTGATACAGTACTGATCTACACAATCATTTCAAGATTTGCATTTCAGTACTAGAAGGGAATTTAGGAGACTAGGTTCTTCAAATACATTTTCTAATGATAATAACCGAAACTTATTTTCAACACTTTCTCATCTGAACAAATGACATTCCAGTCTATTCGATGGATAACAGCTATGTTTATAAATATCTAAACTTCATTTAACACTGACCCTCTTGCATTAACTCTGTCATGCACCTTCTACCTTCTCATCAGCATTAACAGAGGTAGTAGACAGAAGTGGAGAGGAGAAGACTTCATCTTTTTCTGATATCTTCAGTTTAATTCAAGTCTATTTTTCAACTGTATATTTACTTCTTACATACTGTACCTCTTTACCAAGTAATTTTACTTATTTCCTACGTGAAACCTTAATAGTTAGACTTTAAATCAACACTTACTATAATTGGGCATGCCACAAAGAACAAAAAGTAAAAAGTAAATCTCTTATAAGTACTATTTTTTTTTCACAAAAGTTTTAAAATAATATATTACTTACTTATAACCAGAACACCATAACCCATCTTAGGTTCACCCATCCGATAGCTGCAGGTAGGCACCATGATCTCAACTAAAGTACTTTTCTCATCAGAATTGATTTCAATATAGTTTTCTTCTGATGTGAGGTCACGTCTTGTCACAGGCCAGTAATCACCATCATCATTTTCTTGTGACAAGCAATCCTCACACAAGAATAAATTTGCCTAGATAAAGGGAAAATAGAATTAGTTTATTGATGAAATATGCACAACTCCCTCCAACTCTGTTAGCTTTTAATTTCATTTTTGGTGAATCATTTTAACTTTATTAGATATGTTTGTTTTGCTTCTATTTTTCTTCATTTTATTGTTAAATGTATAACATTAAAATCTCAATTCTATCTATGCTGATATATATTTCTTAGCTAACCTCTGTATTGGCTGTCCAAACTTTACATCCACTAGCAAGCTCACAGACAAAATAGGTGCTGGAATTTTGGTAAAAGAGACAGGACAAAATTCCAAAATTAACAAGCTATAGTTTGTGACTATGGCATTTTTTACATTTGGTAATTAACCTTTTTATGATAATATAGATATATAGGTGCAGGTATGTAGTTAACAAGCTCATTTTGCAACCATGTAAAATAATTGTAAAAGAAATTGCTTTCAAAACATAAGTATTATGGCAGACCCTTAGTAGTCATGAGAAAACATGAGTCAGTAAGGGACGTAAAAAAGTAGTAAAATCCAATATTTCCAATAGAATTTTTACTATTTGAATGATCTGAGAGATGTATTAAGATATTATTAGAATATGGTTATACAGGAAGTGAGAGTTGCTTGTGAAAAGTAGGTTGAAAGGATGACAACAAGTGAAATTCAGTTAGCTGGAGATTAGTTTTAAAGCCTACATCTGATCATTATGTACTGCAAGAAAACAGCCAGAGAGAATGGTCCTAAATTGAAATCATATTGAAATATAGTCTAACCCATATCAGTATGGAAGATGGATGTTAAATGATGATGATGGATTAATATGTAGATCATCAGGTCATGAAATTTTCTGCCAGTTCAATAGGGAACTATTCTTTCATATACTGTAACAGGATTGAAGAGAAGTAAGGTGTGTGAAAAGAGAATAATATAATGTATTTCCTGAAATAAAGTCATTTTATTTACAGCAGGAAACAGCTGTATATCTTAATATAATATTATTGATTTTCATTGCAAGAGACAAACATTTTAATTGTTATAAAAGAAATCATGTTAGAAATGAAGCAGCAGGGAATAAGATATATTAAAAGAAAATAATGGAAAACGAAATTACCTTGTGCCAGTGACCAGATATGACCATGTGTGGCCGAATGGGCTTCAACAGCTGCAACACATAGGAATACTAAAATGATACTTTCATAGCAAACTGAACATTTAGGGTGCAAAATATATGACAAAAAGAAAAGGGAGGAAGCAGAAGCAGCTTTTTTAGCAAAATATCATCTAAGGGTTAGGATAGGCAAAGAGAATTTCCACATAGAATAGGAAGTGCTGTTTAGTGTCATGAAGTAGACATTCAGTTAGTTATGCATAATATGAAGGCATAAGTATTGCATTAGTAGAAAATACTTCAAGCAGGCATAGTCTGATATATTCTGAGCCAGATAAGTGACCCAAGCATGATAACGGGAATTGCTTCTTAAAAAAATAAAAATGATAATACCTTAATAAAGCAATGCAACATTACTCAACTCAAACACAGAACATTCAAGACAACACTGTTCAATCCAGCCACCAGATAAAACAATGATGTAACACTTCACCTGAAACACTAGGCAACATAACTTTATTTCGCCCAAAGATCAATTAACTTGCTACTGCTCCAATTAATAACTTAATAATTATTTGGACTATAAATGTAACAATACCTTAATTTAAAAAAAACATTTTAATTATTGAGATTAACCAGTTACTGTGAAAACATTGTATTTGATAATTTCAAATAAGAAGTAACTGTAATAAAACCTGAAATCAAAATATAGAAACAAATTAAATTTTTTAAAAATCAGATTAATGAAAAATAAACAAAACAAGTTATCATATTAAGAATATATCAGTTAATGTATTTCCTAATGTATGTAATCTTCTGAAAGTAATCTGATGACAGTGATGTTTTTTTATATGCGGGTATCCCACAGAAAAATATTCATACACATGTTTTTGGCTTATGAGTATTCTAAAACAAAAACAACAAAAAAAAGCAACGTATGTGTGAATAGAAATACGTGTGTATACATATATGTGTGTGTATCCCTATCCATCCATTAACTTCCCCAACAAACTTTTTTTATCATCACTTATTTGTCTATATTTACAAGAGTTTGCAACTCTTAATGAAAAAAAGATAATAGTAATAGAATATTGTAGTGATGCTTCATTCCCTAACCGGATGGGTATATAACAACTTGGCAGCCAAAACTTGGGATCTTTAGTGAGACACAAGCCTTTATGTATAAATGTACCTGATGAGACCCAGCCTGCAAAACTGATGCAATGCATGTTGGATAGTAACAGGATGGGTTAAGATGGCTGTTGCATAAAATAAAAAATAAAGATTAATACCAAATCCACCTTCTCATTACTTAAGCAATTATTATTATTATTATTATCTCAACTAACACTGAGGAATTCCTGAAGTAGATCCAATGGAAACACACCCCAACACACTAATCAACATATACCCATTCAACCAAAAATATTAAATATACATATTTGCAAGACAGTGTGTGAGAGAGAATCGTGATGTGGTAGGAGAGAAATGTGTTCGCATGGATGATGGCTCACTTGCGCTAAATGAGGATGCAAAGAGAGAGGCTTGGAAACGCCACTATGAAAGGTTGCTGAATAAAGAAAATGAATGGGATAAAGAGAGTCTGCCAAATGTTGACCCAACAGAGGGACCAGCTATCAAAGTTGACAGTTCCTTGGTAGTTAAGGCAATTAGAAGCATGAAGACAGGGAAAGCTCAGGCCCATCAGGAATCACTGCAGAGATGCTCAAAATATCTGGTAGTGTCGGCTATAGCCTAGTCATCTGTATAGTTAATCAGGTGATACACGAAGAAGTCATACCCAATTACTGGTGTAGCAGCATAATAGTCAACTGCTACAAAGGTAAAGGTGATGCCCTAGATACAAATAATTACAGAGGTATCAAGCTGTTGGATCAGGTAATGAAGGTTACGGAGAGGGTCATAGCCCAACTAATTAGAGAGACAGAGTTAGTTTAGATGAGATGCAGTTTGGGTTCATGCCAGGGAAGAGTACTACTGATGCTATATTCCTGGTAAGGCAGCTGCAGGAGAAATACCTAGCCAAAAATGAGCCCCTGTACCTGGCTTTCATTTACATGGAGAAAGCCTTCGACAGGGTCCCCCGATCCCTTATCTAGTGGTCAATGAGGAAACTAGGGATAGATGAATGGTTAGTCAGAGCTGTGCAAGCCATGTACAGAGACGCTGCTAGTAAGGTGAGGGTTGGCAACGAGTACAGGGAAGAATTCAGGGTAGAGGTAGGGGTCCATGAAGGTTCAGTCCTCAGCCCCCTCCTATTTATCATAGTCCTCCAGGCAATAACGGAGGAATTCAAGACAGGATGCCCCTGGGAGCTCTTCTGTGCTGATGACCTTGCTCTAATTGCTGAGTCACTATCAGAACTGGAGGAGAAGTTTCAGGTGTGGAAGCAAGGATTAAAATTGAAGGGCCTTAGAGTCAACCTAGCTAAAACCAAAGTCCTAATAAGTAGGAAAGTAGACAAATCACAAACGCCTTAAGGTAGATGGCCCTGCTCAATCTGTAGAAAAGGCAGAGGTAGAAACTCTATAAGATGTACCATGTGTAAGCTATGGACACATAAGAGGTGCAGCAATATTAAAGGAGGGCTAACTAGGAAGATAGTTTTTGTATGTGGCAGATGCTCAGGAGCAATAAACACTGAAAATGCTCTGAGACCAACTTCCACCACATTCCAGGGAGAAAAACTAGAAATAGTTGATAGCTTCCATTACCTAGGTGACCAAGTCAGTAGTGGGGGCGGGTGTGCTGAAAGTGTAACTGCTAGAGTAAGAATAGCTTGAGCAAAGTTCAGAGAGCTCTTACCTCTGCTGGTAACAAAAGGCCTCTCGTTCAGAGTAAAAGGCAGACTGTATGATGCATGTGTATGAATGGCCATGCTACATGGCAGTGAAACATGGACCGTGACAGCTGAGGATATGCGTAAGCTTGCAAGAAATGAAGCCAGTATGCTCCGATGGATGTGTAATGTCAGTGTTCATACTTGACAGAGTGTAAGTACCTTGAGAGAAAAGTTGGACCTAAGAAGCATCAGTTGTGGTGTGCAAGAGAGATGTTTGTGCTGGAATGGTCATGTGGCGAGAATGGATGAAGATAATTGTGTGAAAAAGTGCCACACCCTAGCGGTTGAGGGAACCTGTGGAAGAGGCAGATCCAGGAAAACCTGGGACGAGGTGGCGAAGCACGACCTTCAAACTTTAGGTCTCACCGAGGAAATGATTAGAGACAGACCTTTGGAATTATGCTGTGCGTGAGAAGACCCGGTAGGAAAAGTGAGACCATAACCCGTGGCCTCTACCTGGGAGGTAACCAGTCCACTTATGCATACCTTTCCTTCTTGGGACACAAAACTCTACTTGTGAAGACCTGTTGAGGCAAGTGAAAATCAAGATCGATCAACATCAATGGAAACTGCCGGTGGTACGTAAGAGAACCATCTGAATGTGGCCGTTGCCAGTGCCACGACTGGCCTCATGCCGGTGGCATGTAAAAAGCACCATCCGATCATGGCCGTTTGCCAGCCTCGTCTGGCACCTGTGCTGGTGGCATGTAAAAAGCACCCACTACACTCACGGAGTGGTTGGCGTTAGGAAGGGCATCCAGCCGTAGAAACATTGCCAGATCAGACTGGGCCTGGTGCAGCCTTCTGGCTTCCCGGACCCCAGTTGAACCACCCAAACCATGCTAGCATGAAAAGCGGGTGCTAAACGATAATGATGATATATATGTTTGTTCCTTCTCAAACAGGTTTCCCGGTTTCCTTGGCGTATAGGTTCCCCACCTAGACAGGACGCCTGTCTGTCGCAGGTGAGCTGCAGGAGGAAAGAGTGAGAGAAAGATGCGGCGAAAGAGTCAGTAGAAGTTCGTCATTACCTTCTGCTGGAGAAACATGGAGTTTAGGTGTTTCACTCATAAACACACATGCTGCCCAGTCTGAGACTCGAACCTGTGATCCCTCGACTGCAAGTCCGCTGTTCTAACCACTAGGCCATGTACCTCCACACACGATATATATATATATATATAGTCTATTATATATATATACATATTAGTATTATATATAATATATTATATATATTTATTTATACATATTTATATTATATATATATATATATTATATATATATATATATATATATTATAGTATATATAATATATATATATGTTAGTATTATTTATTATATATATATATATATGAATATATATATATATATATTTATATATATACATATTTATATATATATATATATATATATATATTATTTTATGTATATTATAATGTATATATATGTATATTTTATGATATATATATATATATATGTCATAATCATCATCATCATCGTTTATCGTCCGTTCTCCATGCTAGCATGGGTTGGACGGTTCGACCGGGGATCTGGGAAGCCAAAAGGCTGCACCAGGCTCCAGTCTTCTCTGGCAATGTTTCTACAGCTGGATGCCCTTCCTAACGCCAACCACTCCGTGAGTGTAGTGGGTGCTTTTTACGTGCCACCTCCACAGGTGCCAGGCGAGGCTGGCAACGGCCACGGTCGGATTGGTGTACTTTATGTGCCACCGGCACGGAAGCCAGTCGAGGCGGGGCTGGCATCGGCCACAAGTCGGATAGTGCTTTTTACGTACCACCAGACCAGGGATCCTGGCTGGATCAATTCGATTTCAATTTCGCTTGCCCCAACATGTCTTCGCAAGCAAAGGGGGTTGGCATGGGTGCCTGTCGTCGGATGAGGTTCTATAACAACTTCGCTTGCCTCAACAGGTCTTTGTGTCCAAGGGAGGAAAGGCATTCATAAGTGGGCTGGGCTCACTTGTCCTGCCTGGTCTTCTCACGTACAGCATATTTCCAAAGGTCTCGGTCGCTGGTCATTTCCTCAGTGAGGCCTATGTATATATAATATATATTATATATATATATATATATATATATATATATATTATATATATATAATGTATGTATATATATTATATATATGTATGTGTATATATATATATATATGTATGTAATATATTATATATGTATGTATATATATATATATGTTTATGTATATATATAATTATATATATATATATTTATGTGTTTGTTGAAATGGAAAGATGA
>NC_043003.1:90139515-90324515 GCF_006345805.1 Octopus sinensis
ATCTAATAATGTATATCTATATGTTATATATATCTGATATTATATATGTCTATATATTATCTATATATATATATCTCTATCTATATATATATAGATCTATATATATATATCTATATCTATGTATATAATCTATCTATCTGTATTATATATATATATCTATTATATCTATATTCTCTCTCTCTATATCTCTATATATCTCTATATCTATCTATATCTTATCTCTATATATATCTATATCTAGAAAGTAAAAAGAGAGAAAAAAGAAAGCTGACCATGCAGAGCGTTTAATAAAACCTTTATATTTCAGACACAAAGGCCCATCTTCAGAAGAAAGAAAAACAGTCCAGTTTTCTCAGACTGTTCATTTCTTCTGAAGATGGGCCTTTGTGTCTGAAACAAAGGTTTTATTAAACTTTCTGCATTGTCAGAAGCTTTCTATTTTCTCCCTTTTTTACTTTCTTCTGAATTACAATGCTTCAAGCAAACTACAATGCTCTTTTATATACAGACTAGTTGCTGCATTGGATCTTTTGAATATGATAAGGATAAAGACGAATGTAGCTATATCACCACTCCTCTTTCTTGACCCCCATTATTTTCTACTGCCGCTCTAAATTATAGTTGGCTTTAGGCATTTTTTTCCTAAATTCATTCTGTTACAATAATAGCAAAAAAAAAGCAATGTAAAATAGTCTCTAGTGCTGTTGAAAAATTTGCTAAGAAATTATAATGGAAAATCCTGTATGTTGCAAATCTATATGATCGTATGTTTCCGAGGAAAACGGGTTATTTTAAATTGATGTAATGTTTGCACTAATTGATTAAATGGAGCTGCTTGAAACAGCTGTAATGTACTGATACTTGGACATTCTTGTTACTTATTTGCTTTTTATCTCTCTCTCTCTATGTATATATATTTATCTATCTATATATATATATATATCTTTATCTATATATATATATATATATAATAAACAGTCTTTCAGTTTCAAAAGTTAGTGAAATAAGTAAAAAAAAAAAAAAGCTAGCTTGCTTTATCTATTAGATTTATGTATTTAAGTAATACACATAAATTCAATAGTCAATTTTGTGTAGTTTGTCAAAATATGTAATAAAGCATCTACTTTTTTTTGTGTAAGTGACTACAATTCAAGAATTTTTAATGATTAACAAATAGTATTTAAATTAGAGCAATTCCAAAACTGATAATGAATATAACAAAAGAGGTTTATGAAAATAGCATTTACTGGACTAACATTTGAGGAGCAGAAGACCTACCTTAGTGAGACAATTCAATCTGCAACTGTTTCACAATACTTTTTAGCAAAAACATTCACCAACATTATGTAATTAAAATGATAATTAGATTGGTGTTTTCTTATAAGTGTTTTCACAAGCCAAGAAGAACTTAGTTGCAAGAAGGTTTTTCTGGTAAGAAGAGAAAATAGATTTGAAGGATTGTATATGGATACATTTTTCAGATAAGAATTTAAGAGTAGAGGATGACTAGAAAGATTTGTAGTCACTAAATTTTAAAGGAAACATTAAATTTCATCCAATTAAATTTTATAAATTCATTGATTTCATAGACTTCTTTGGAGACAGAGGTTCTATTTCATACTTGTACTTGTTGATCAGCTGAGAGGACAAGATGAAAGTAAATAATTTTTCTTTTACATTCCTGAATATAGTAAAAAGTGAGTGAAAATGAAATCAATCCCAGATTCAAAGAACTCATTTAAATCCAATTTTTTAAATTTTAATAAATAAATAAAGTACACAAGTGAATTAATGAAAAATAAAAATGTCTTTCTCCAGCTATTCTAATTCTTGCTTGTTTTATCTCTAAAGCTTAATGATCAAATGATTTGTTCTTTTCAAATCTTGATTCATTTCTACTTTACCATCACTCACCAGCTCATGGTACATTATTATAACTCCACTTATACAATCCATGCAACTGGACATCAAAGACATCAACACAAGTATGCAAGAGCAACAACAATGTTGATTTGCACATGTAATGCAAATGGATGATGCATGCACATTAAGAAAATGCTAAATTGATGATGGAAGGTCCATGTATTTAAGGTAAACCACAGAAAATTAAAGAACAGAAATTTGAACAAATCTGAGAACACTGGGTCTTACAAATAAGTTTACACAGGATTGAGATTTGATGTTGCAAATCTGTTAAGAACACAATAAAAAGGAGCCAACCCATCATCAGCCCAAGCTAAACATCATCAATATTTTATGAAATTATGAGTTTTAGACCTCACTCTCTCTTTACACTTTTACTTGTTTTAGTCATTGACTGCAGCCATGCTGGAGCACCACCTTTAGTTGAGCTAATCGACCTCAGGACTTATTCTTTGTAAGCCTAGTACTTATGCTATCGGTCTCTTTTGCTGAACCACTTAGTTATGAGGACGTAAACACACCAGCATCGGTTGTCAAGCGATGTTGGGGTGGACAAACACAAACACACATATATATATACATATTTACAATGGGCTTCTTTTCAGTTTCCATCTACCAAATCCACTCACAAAGACTTGGTCAATCCGAAGCTATAGTAGAAGACACTTGCCCAAGGTGCTACACATTGGGACTGAACCTGGAACCATGTGGTTGGTAAGCAAGCTACTTACCACACAGCCACTCCTGCACCTCAGTAAAATTTTCAACTCATTTTCAGTATGATATCACTGAGATTTACATGACACAAGTAAATCTAGTAATGGCAATGTTACGCATTAATATGAGACACTACATTGCCTCTTAGATGCAATGCTTACTGTACTGAACTTGTCTGATTATTTTCATATATATTGTGGTAAAATATCTAGTAAAATACTGTGTACAGGGCAGTAACATTGAAAAAAATTTCATGTTCATATAATGACTTGAAGATATTTCCTTTTGCCTTCTCTATGATCATTTAAATAAACTCAGCACTTACTGCAAGCTTACAAATATTTGTCAATTATATATTGGCTGCAACCAACAGTAGTGAATTGTAACATCTATCCATGGCTAGATTGGCTGGTTAAATGAAAATCTTTTTTTTTTTTACCAGTACACTCTACTCACTTTGACAAGATAATCATTATTAACTTTTTCATCATTTGATTGGTTCCATGTTGATACAATCAAAAATTATAACTTTTAATCAGAAAGTAGAGTTCATTAGAATTTTTGATATTCCCAGTTCAAATTCCTTTCACATTTCTACAATTCCTGACACAAATTTTTGTAAAGAACTTCATCTGAATTTTGAATTCAGGTTCAAGAGATTTAGAAATTAGAATTAATAAAAAGAAAGAGATGAAGTTTCATATATGGTTAAAACATAAACTTTACACTTTGATTCCTACACTTAAAAATGAAGATAATCAACTCAATAACGATTACTAATTATGAGTGGCTAAGAAATTTGCTTCATAACCACTTGATTTGGGGTTTTAGTCCTGCAGCATGACCTCTTGGGCAAATCACTTCTATTATAACCCTAGGCCAATCAAAGCCTTGAGATAGAAACTGAAAAAAGCTTGTCATTTATGAATGTATGTACATATAAATACATGCATGTATAAATATATGTGCAATAAAGAACTAGAGGTGTGTTTGTGTGCGTGTCCTTGTCTTGACATCATGTGAAACTTATAAACAAGCATCACTTTCTTTCCAATTTTCCATGCAAACACGTTCAGCAATGGAGAAATATTAATTTGCTTAAAAATAGGTGAGGGTTGATGAGAGGAAAAGCATCTGGCCATAGTAAATCTGCCTCAACAAATTCTGTGTGACCCATGTAAACATGGAAAAGTGGACATTAAAATCACAATGATGATGAATTTCTTCTACTAAACTATACTAATTTCTGTAAAAGAAGGGCATAATGCAAATGGAATCAATCTTTTCATATATTCCTTCATTTGAATCTGCAACTTCACTTGCCTGAGTTTTCCTGTTTCTTGTTTGTTCTTCAGGGAGACCACTAAGATATTCAAGATTCTAGTGGTTAGAATTTTGTTCATTTGCCTGCCTTTCTGTCATTGGTCAGTGTCAGTAAGGTGTGATAAATTAACAAAAATTAAGGTTATTCTTAAATGTCGTAGGTAGTTTTTAACAGATGCAAGATTTTATTGTGTTTATATTTGAAAGGGTTGGTCAGTGCGAAAACCAGACAAAGTTGCTGACTTAGTAAGGTAGGAGGTGTTTCATTTCTGAAGGTTATGTCAATAGGGTGTGTTTGCTTTTAATGATATTTTCTGCAAACTTCATTTACTTCCTATCATTACAGATGTTTAAGCTTGGTAAGGCATTGGCTATTAAATGACATGATGTAGGACTGCTGTAGTTGAATTCTGGTTTGGATTATCCCTTGCAATTGCTGCTACTACTTCAAGCTTAGAAGTGTTTTCTCTTACAGCTATAATCCACTTTTACAATATTTCTGTTGAACAGCTTGCAGTATTTGTGGTTGGAGGAGATATGCTTCTTTTTTTATTATTAACAAACATTTAGATGTTTTTTCCCATATTAGATGTTACATTCATGTTTTTGTGGGTTTTATTCTTGTATTACAGTTCTCCCTTAACACTTTAGTAGTGAAACCTACTGATGTTTCAGCATGAAAGATAGAATCCTTTTTGTAAGGTACATGGAAAATAAGAGTGTTACTATTGAAAATTAACATTTCTATTTGAAATATTAAATACATGTTGTATGCTTGGAGTCACTACAAAAGCATGTCCTGGTTTCTTGACATGTCTTGATAATGTTGCACTATCTTAGTAAATGAAAGGGCCTCATAACTATGTCTGGGTTGTTTTATTGTTTGATAGATTGGAGAAAATGGGTCAAGGTTATTAACAGGAAGAAGTAACCTGCAGTAGAAAATCTACTTCTATGAATTCCATCTGACCCATGCAAGCAGGGAAAAGAGGATGATGATGAAACAATGATGTATTAAGTACATTTTTCTTTCGTCTGTACAACAAGACATACAATCTTTACTTTTTCTATTTGTCAGTATTACTGTTGTTGGGATGGTATTTGTTGATATGGTTGTTGATTTTCTTTATGCTAATCTCTTAACAAAGGAATAAAAGAGAGAGTAGTCTGTTACAAGTTAAGAAGGCTGAAATAAGAAAAAGTTAGGTTTGTACATAAGTAACACACAGTGGCTTGTAATGAGGTTTATCCTAATGATCATTAATTCAACACTAAATTCTCACTTTCAACAGGGCTCATTAAGGTGAAATGATAAATATTCTAAGAAAGTGTAATGCCTCATTTTTGAGTCATCGCTTGTCATGGTGGAATATGACAAGTGTTTGGAATAATATTGAGATGCAACATGACTAAAGCATCTTCAAAAACAAATTCTTACTTTTTGTTTTTAACTGAATAAAAAAAAACTAAGACAACCCATATGTTAAAAAAAAAGAAAAGGATAATTTCAAATGCCAAAAAAAGTCAAAACTTTTTTAATGTAAGGAGTCATTCTATTATTAAAATGAATGCAATTAATTTTAATTTCATTAATTAAAATGAATGCAATTTTAATTAAAATATTAATTTTAATAATAGAGTAATAACATGTTTAATTAAATATTTCAATAGCCATAATGAGATGTTGTAACTAATACCTATAAACTACTTCCTCCTCTTTTCTTTTTGTCTTGTGTGCATGTGCTAAGCACATGCACACACACACACACACACACTAACAGTTTATGAATATGAATCCAACAGTAAAGACTGGCCTTTAGACATTTTGAATAATTTATAAATAAATTATCAGAAATGAACGGAGGAGTTAAACTCTTTTTTTTGAGATTATGTTTCTTTTTACCACAAGAAATTAGTTAACACTAAACGGTGCTTTAACTGAATGTCAATAAAACAATGTTTGATTTATGGTAGTTAATTCAGATAGGAAGGGATATGTTCTACATTCTAAATAAAATATATGTGAAGCAGATATGACTTGGGTAGAATAAGAGGAAGGGACAGAAAATTAAGAACTGGGGAACATATAGATAGGGGTGGTTATCATATAGGCAAAAATAGATTAAAGAAGGAAAATGGAAAGCAAAAAAAAAAAAAATAAGGCAAAAACAAAGCGAATTAGGATTAAAAGCAAAAAAGCAAAAATTAACCAACAAAGCAAAATAAGTAAATGTAAAATAAATACTGACCAAAAAAATTTTTTTGGAATTTGAGAAAAACATTCAAATTAATAAAATCTAAATAAATAAATATTTAAAGCAAACAGATTCTTGATAAACCCATGTTTAACCTTGTCTTTACCTATGACTTATGAAGATAATTTGTTTGCATATGTATGCCCATGGTTAAATATAGGTAATATACTGGTAGTGTAATGGATACTTCTATCCCTTAGACGTTTATTTTAACCTCTAACTCAACTAACCTTTAAGTAAATGACAAATAGTTAGCTATCATAAAAATATTGTATAAATATAGCAATTGCACAGACTAGGCTTGGTGACAGGCAAGCCTAGTACATGACTCATACATTGTTCGCTTTCCAGACATTTTTACATTACTGCATGTACTTTATATGCACTTTCTGACAAGTTGTGGTGCACTTGAGCACTGTATACAATAATTTCATTATTATTATTATTATTATTATTATTATTATGTCTTCAGTTTGGAAATCAAACAGAATCAGCCACTGAAAAACAGGTATTTTGAAATTACTGCTATTTATTATCTGATGCCATTTGATTGTATAAAATTGGATACTTATAACACAGTAAGTTTCTCTAAATGAACATAATACTGATGATAATATATCAAATAAAAATTTATCTTCCAGACTGTTTTATTTGATGTTTCCACTATTAATCTATTTGATACCAAACTGCATGAGAACTACCCAAGTCCTGTGATACAAATTTCATATCTAATTAAATTAAATCAAAACTTTTCATTAAAATTCCATGTTAATTTATGTTCCAAATGCCAGTTAAATAATGACAGTTACTGTATATATAAATATCTAAGTAAAATCACTGTGATCATACATACAGGCTTGTCCTTTACACGTTCCGGTGCCTCATAAGATGCACTTGTACCTGTGCCACATAAAATGCACTTGTGCTAGTGCTGCATAAATGCACCCAGCACTCTCTGTAAAGTGGTTGGCATTAGGAAGGGCATCCAGCTGTAGAAACCATGCCACAACAGACAACTGAAGTCTGGACAGCTCCCCGGCCACTTCAACATTCACCGAAATCAGGCTATTCCCACCCGTAATACAATATTATGTTGGGTGAATGCACTTCATACACGAGGTACACAAATGAATAGGAGACCGGTGGGAGCGCTATGAATGGTATGGACCCTGGAAAATTTGGAACACATCAGAAAAAGTTTTCAGAAATGCATTAATGAAAATGGACACCACATAATGGTTGTTGTTTTTCACACTTGATTTTGACAAATGCTAATTCAATACAAACACAATAAAATTTGCTTGCAGCTAAAATGAATGATTTTGTGAATTCTTCAAAAGCATCTGTCCTCTCTGCCCCACCCTGTATAAATGGGATACCAAGTGTATGATGGAACACATTGAATTTGTTTTTTCTACAAAATATACTTGTAAAGTAGGAGTATATCTTATATGCCACCAAATATGGTATCTTAATAAATTCTCTATTATTTTCAAAATCAATTGAAACAAAAAGCAATGTATGGTGACAAAAGGGTTAAAGTGATCTAAATTAAAAGCTTCCATAAAAAATTTCATGTTAATTTATTCTAAACATCAGCTTAATACAGGCAAAGTTATTCTTCTAAATTCTTCATTATTTTCAAAATTAATTGATACAAAGGTAGGGTATATTAACAGAAATATGGTTAATGAGTCAGCCTTCCTCTCTGAACTACTGCATACTGCTCAATCTATAGCCATTTGTTGCTCATCTCTCTTCCTCTTATCACTCTGTCACATTTCCTGCACTAGCTAAACATTTCACCCATTCCTAAACTAAACACTTTGCCTAATTCTTCTTTCTCAAAATCATATCAATCTGCGGATTTCCAATGAAGCTTATAACATCAACATAATTTAAACTGACCACTGATCACATCAATCTTAATTCATTACCAGCCACCTAAAGTTAAGCTGAGCTGAAACAGAGCTACATCCTCTTATGACTTAAAAATAGTAAAATTGAAATAATAAAAAAAATTTTTTAAATAATCCAACCAAAATGATAGAAAACATAAGTCAGATGTTTCAAATAAAATTGCTCCTACAATTCTAAAAAGATTTCAAAATCCTTAATAAAAACAAACAAATTAAACATCTCCCTGCCAATTTCTTTGCAAACACCATCAGTCCTGTTGGATCATAAACTTGTAGATTTTTTTTTTTGTAGGGAAGGAAAAAAAAATCTACAATGTGCCATTAAGTTAAAAAATACTTACAGGATAAACATGGCTCTTTAGCTTTGGAGAAATTGATTCATGGTTCAAAATGATTCGGAATGGCATGTAAATTTCTTCACCAACTTCTTGAAGTATCTTCTTGTGCTTGGGTAAAAATGGTTCAAAGAAACGGACATCCAACTAAAAAATATATAACATTTTTATATATATGGACTCATATTATATATATATGTATAGTTATTTCGTATAAATTCTCTCCTTGCCATTAAAAGTAACTCAAAAACTATTTATCAGTCCATCTTTTCTAGATGGACCGGGGAGTCCTTCCTTTAATTTTTTAATCTTTTAACTGGTTCCAGTCAGTGAGTGAGATATACAAGCACAAACACATAAATTTAAACACATACGTGTATAATAATTAAAATGAGGAAAACAGAAATTCAAATTAATGTCATAATAATTTCAGTAAACAAACATTTTAATTATTATTGCTCGTTCATTTCGTTGGACATCATTATTTGACACATGGAAGGTGGACATTAAATGATAATGAACACTTCATAGATGTGCTAACTGTGCAAACAGACATGATGTATACAAGCCTTCATGAGTGAATTTCTAAGCATTTGAAATGTCAAAAGGATATATGTTAACTGACCAAGAAGCATATTTTATACATACTGGATTGTACCTTGAATTTACGAAGTGGTCTCCTTTATTATCTATTGGAGTTTAACTGATGTTTACTCAGTTAACTGAATACTATACAAATCAGCTTCTTATATGAAGTGCATGATTATAACTATTCCCTCAAATTTATATATATATACTAGCAGTATCACCTGGCGTTGCTCGGGTTTGTAAGGGAAATAACTATATAAGCATTTTTAGAGATGTAAAGTATAATAGCCATCTCAATATGGCTAACCACAAAGCGGGGGTGGGGGGGTACTATAGCTTTTTACGTTCTGAGATTTAATAATACATTTTTAGAGAGTTACTTCCCTTATATAATAGCAAAAAATGCATTAAAAAATGGGAAAAAATGATGGTAAACTTTTTTTTAAATCGTAGACTCATCGTAGACGCGCACTAATACCCAGAAGGGCTCAATATGAATCACGACTATAAGACACCCGGTTTTGGTTAAACTGCACCGCAAAATGTGGGAGTAGTTAGGAATCTAAATCGGAGTAGACAGACACAACCTTACTTTTATATATAAAGACTAGCAGTATCGCCCGGCGTTGCTCGGGTTTGTAAGGGAAATAACTATATAAGCATTTTTAGAGAGTTATAGCAAAAAAATGCATTAAAATTGGAATAAAAAATGATGGTAATTTTTTTTTTAAATCGCTGACTCATCGTAGACATTTTTAGAGAGTTACTTCCCTTATATAATAGCGAAAAAATGCATTAAAATGGAAAAAATGATGGTAAATTTTTTTTTAAATCGTAGACTCATGTAGACGCTTTCTTAGCCATTTCTGTTTTGGTGTCTTCAAGCCATGAAGTCGTTCTAAAAGAACGCTGGTCTCCTTGACAACGCATTACGACGTTGATTTCTTTACACTCCCTTCCCCACAGCTTCACGAGGGAGGGAAGAAGGGGGAGAAGCAACACAGGTGCAGCTGTGAGCGTGGACGCCAACTCCGCCGCAATCGACACACGAAAAAATATGCATTAAAATGGAATAAAAAATGATGTTAAATTATTTTTAAAATCGTAGACTCATTGTAGACGCGCGCTAATACTCAGACGGGCTCGATATGAATCACGACTATAAGATACCCGAATTTGGTTAAACTGCACCGCAAAATGTGGGAGTAGTTAGGAATCTAAATCGAAGGGGACAGACACTCACACAACTACAGTTTTATATATATAGATATGATTTTGATTTTGATTTTTCCAGTTTCAGCTTATGAGCTGTGGCCATGCTGGGGCACCATATATACACATACATATACACACACATAATCATCATCATGGAAGTCTATCTTCCATACTGGCACTGGTAGGATAGTTTGATATGATCAAACAAACCAGAGCACTGAGTCAAGCTCCAATGTCTGCTTTGGCATGGTTTCTACAGCTGGATGCCTTCCTTATGCCAACCATTTTACAGTGTACCGAGTGCTTTTCTTGTGACACAACTTCAGTGAGGTTGCCAAGTAACTCATAAAACAAAGAGATAAATCCCTTGGCTGGGGGGGTATTGTAATAGAGAGGGAGGTGGCTTTATACCTGTGTTGGGAAGCTAGCTTTCCAATCATATGGCCTTGGGTTCAATTCCACAGAGTAGCATCTTGGGCAGATGTCTTCTACTCTAACTTAACCAAAAACTTATGAGAAGACTTGGTAGACTGAAAGAAGCCCATTGTATATGTGTTGTATGTGTGCATGTACTCTTAACTTGACCTCATGTGATAGTTCTTTATTATAAAGAGTACATGAAGAGCTGGACAAGTAAGTGTTTAAAAATTATATATTAAAAACTAACAAATATATATGATTACAAAAAAGAAAAAAAGCATACCTTGAAAAAAGAAGCAAATCGGAATTTAACAGCTCCAGTTAAATATTCAAAGTATCTTTCAAAGCGTGATATTTTTTCACTTGTTCTTCTGTCAAAGCCTTCACCCCCAATATCATTATCTCCAGGAACATAGATTTTCTGAAAAATTATCATGATTATATCATGCCAAGTCAGTCTGTTTAATTAACAAGGCAATATATAAAAGTTTTTCATTTTTATTCATATATTCATTTTTATTCATGACACTGCATCCTTTAAGGCCCTCATGCTTCCCGAAATCCGTTGAAACTACACCTGATTATATATACACTTTAGATGAGTTGTAGTGCACCTGAGCACTGTACACAATTATTATTATTATTATTATTATTCATATCATAAAATTGGAAACAAATATGTATGTGTAAAACAGAAGTTTTCTTCCATATATAATATTTTATCGTTTACTTATTTCAATCATTAGATTGTGGCCATGCTGAGGCACTGCCTTGAAGAATTTTTGTCAAATGAATCAACCCCAGTACTTATTCTATTGGTCTCTTTTGCCAAACTGATAAGTTGTGGGGACGTAAACAAACCAACACCTGTTGTCAAGTGGTGGCATGGGACACACAAACTCAAACATGACAGACTTCTTTCAGTTTCTGTCTACTAAATCCACTTACAAGGCTTTAGTTAGCCCAAGGCTATAGCAGAAGACACTTGCCCAAGGTGTTGTGCAATGGGACTGAACCTTCAGCCATGTGGTTGGGAAGAAAGCTTCTTACCACACAACCACATGTGCACCTATAATAATAAAGTTTGTTTGAACATTATTAAAAACTGAAGATGGTTTAGTAGTAATATAGAGAAGTCAGGTGAAAAAAATTACTTTTGGAGATATATGCAGAAATATCTTTTTTCATATATTTCAGCAATTATATTCATATCTTTTTGAGTGTTACTACAATACTATTTGCTTCTTGCTGACTCTGCAGCATTAACTCTTTTGTTACCATATTTCTAACAAAATTCAGTCTTTATTTCAATTAATTTTGAAAATAATGAAGAATTTAGTAAAATAATTTTGTCATTTTTAAGCTGTTTGGAACATAAATTAACATGATACTTTGATGGAAGTTTTTAATTTAAATCATTTTATATAACACCATTCGGTGGTCTCAAGCAGGCTGGTATCAAAAAGTTAAAAACATATGTAAAAACTAACACTCCCTTTCTCCAAGCTTAGATTCGAAACCGAATCTAAGGATTCTCGCTTGTCTGAGTCACCACTGGCCAAACAGCCATGAAAGAAATTTTTTGTCCTATCAAAAAAATTATAGATCATCTCCCTTTGACCTTCAACCTCAGTTCAAATGGCCAGGTGCTGACCTATAGACAGAAAGGATCTGGTACGTAGATAGAGTGCACAAGATAGCTGACCAGTACTTTCTCAGATGAACAACGAACACATAGACACAAAGCATATTCAGTTCTACCACATCATATCCACAGATGTATCCTGTTGTTTTTATTCTTCTCCAGCTCGAAGCAGTTAGCAACAAATAAATGCAGTGAAAAATTGTGTATATCACCAGCAAACGCAAGTCCCGTAAATAAATTATGTAAACTATAAATCGATGCCATTCCATTATTTACTTGGAAGGCATCCACATGCCTATCGCATCTGTTTACCTCAACACATTCTGATACACCTTTTCCACTACACATACACAGATTAACTGGGGAACACTGAAACTAACTATAGTCAACCTATTTGACTGGTAATGACTGGTCAGCTATATGTACTAATAGGATTATATCCTTCTTGTCTTGATCATAGTTTTAATGTCTACTTTTCCATGTTTGCATCAGACAAGATTCATTGAAGTAGATCTTCTATTGCTTGATGCTCTTCCTGTTGCCAACCTCCATCTATTTCCAAGCAAGGCAATATTTTCCACTAGCTCAGACATGTTTTCCCAGGAAATTGCAAAGAAATAGTACCACTCAAATGATGGTGATGTTTGTTTACAGTCAGTGTTTGATGTCAGAACAAGACAGAAACACACACACATACACACTGAAACGTTAACAATGGTTTCTTTCCAGTTTTTGTCCAGCAAATTTACTTACAAGGCTTTAGTTGGCCCAAAACTTAAGTAGAAGACATTTATCCAAGTGCTGTGTAGTGGGGTTGAACCTGAAATGACATGGTTGTGTAGCAACTCAAGGTACTAATCCAATACATTGAATTTCATATTTCCCAATCAACTACATTATTTTCCCAGAATGCACAGTCATCGCTGTGTGGTTAAGAAGGTGATTTCCTAACTACAAGCAAGTATCTTCTACTATAGCACTGGACTAACTAAAGCTTTCTGAATGTATTTGGTAGATGGAAACTGAAAGAAGCCCATTGCATTTGTGTGTGTATGCATTTGTGTCTCCTTGTCTTGACATTAAATGATAGTTGTAAGCATACAAGCAGTTTCATTCCTTTCCATTCTTCTGTGAAAACATGCCAGCCAAGGTAAACTACTATCTCACTTGGGAAGAGGTGAGGGTTAGTGACAGGAAAAGCATCTGGTTGTTGAAATTTGCCTCATCAAATTCTATCTAACCCATATGCAAGCAAAGAAGAGTGGATGTTAAAACAATGACAATGATGATGACAAATACGCTCACATACATGTTCAACTCACCTTGGTTTCAGCAGCATCCTGAAAAATATTCTGCAATCTTTGGTAATATAACTCATATTCTTCATTGGTTGCGATACTACCTTCATCCATTAGATCACCAAGGAAAAGAATGATATCTGGTGAGGAGTGGAGAAATGCCATACTAAATGAACGGCTTATATACCTGGAAGGGAAGGAAAGAAAGCATTTTTTTTTTATGTAACAGAAAAGGTTGCCATTTGCAGCAAAAAGAAATTCAGAATATAATGAAAGATATGTATGTCCACTTTGCTGGGTAGTTGGTGTTAGGAAGGGAATCCAGCTATAAAAACTGCCAAAACAGATACAGAAGTCTGGTGCAGGCTCCTGTAAAATCATCCAACCAATGCCAGTATGGAAGGCGGACATTAAATGACAAGGATAATATGTAATATTTTTTCAACAGTAACAATAATACACATTTTAAGAAAACAAGCTTCTAATAGTGCAGCCACTGCTAAGACAGTCATTGTCCAAGAAATGATGGGCTAATTTCCCATAACCATTTAATGCAGGGGTCCCCACCAGTACCAGACTACACAGAAAGAATTTTTTAATTTTATTTCTATTTTATTGACTATCGCAAACTGAAGGACTTTTATGCATTTCAAATGTTATATGTATGCAATATATATGAAATAATTACATTATATATTATGCACTTTATTGTGTTTTGTTATGTGACCCTCTTTTTCTGTGGAACAATTGTCTTGCATGAAATCAGGCATTATTTTTCAAAGCAAGTCACTTTGGAACATTGAAGAATATGGTTTTTAAAATAAGTATTGATTCATCAGCATCGTTTAATCTCCACTTTCCATGCTGGCATGGGTTGGACAGTTTGACATGGAGCTGTCCAGACACAAACTGTCTGTTGTGGCATGGTTTCTATGGTTGGATGCCCTTTCTAATGCCAACCACTTGACAGTGTGCTAGGTGCTTTTTATGTAACACTGGCACAGGTGTGTTTATGCAGCAGCAGTATGCATGCTTTTTTGTGGCATTGGCACTCAAAAGGACAAGCCTGTATGTGTAGAAGGTAGCAATTTTACTTAGCTTGATGCGTTTTATTAAGTACAGCAAATCGCTACTTTTCCAAGTCCCTTGTCATTTCCTCAGCGTAGCCCAGCATCTTAGCACCATTTACCAAGTCCTTTGTGAGCCGCTCTCTGGCTATCTATCTGAGGCTTTATATAGCTATGGTGTGGCCTCACCAGGAATTTGCATCACTGGTCTGGAACCCCTATCTTGCCCAGGATATTAATCGTCTGGAAACTGTTCAGCAACGTGCATTTGCCATATTCTGAATGCCTTACTTCCCTAGGCATGGATACATTGAAACTCCGATGTCTGGCAGCTGATTTGGCAGATACCCATAAAATTATTAACCATCTTACCAACAACAACTCTGAGCACCTTTTCAAACTCCACCTGTCTAACACCCATGGACATGTTTACAAAGTCAGAAAACAGCACAGCTCCCATGACTTTCGGAAACATTCTTTCACGCTAAGAGTTGCTGAAGCATGGAACAAACTGCTGGCATCAGTTGTTTGTTGTCGGAGCACTGCATCCTTCAAAACTTCCATGCTTCCTGAGATTCGCCAACACTACGCTTGATTTTCTCCCCTCCATACACATGCAAGCATGGATCTGACTCATACATTATTCGCTTTCCAGACATTTGTACATTACTGCATATGCTTTATATGCACTTTTTGACAAGTTGTGGTGCACCTGAGCACTGAATACAATAATTCCATTATTATTATTATTATTATTATCTGAAGATCCTTTCTCACCACTTTGTCCCATGTCTTCCTGGGTCTACCCCTTTCACAACTGGAGCTCAGTACTTCTTTATGCAGTTATCCTCATCCATATGAATTACATGACCAAACCAGTGCAGTCTTCTCTCTTGTACATGTCTGATGCCTCTTATACACAGTATTCCTTAAAGCATTTACACTCTGTTGTGCATGCACACTGACATTATCCAACCAGTGGAGTATGCTAGCTGCATTTCTTTCAAGCCTTCGCAAATCCTCTGCAGTCAAAGCCCATGTTTCACTGCCATGTAACATAGCTATATATACACAGGCATCATACAATTTGCTTTTCACTCTCAAAGAGAGGCTCTTATTTATCAGCAAAGGTAGAAGCTCTCTAAACTTTGTTCTATCTAAGGCATCACCTTTGCTTTTGTAGCAGCTGACTACAATGCTGCTACACCAATCGTTGGGTATGACTAATTTACAGACACCCTGATTAACTATATGAGTGACTAGGATATGTCCTACTCCACTACATATTTTAAGCATCTAAGTTGTGATGCCTGATGGGTCAGGGGCTTTCCTTGTCTTCACATCCTTAATTGCTTTATCTATCAAGCTACTGTTGATTCAGATAGCTGGTCCCTCAGTTGGGTCTACATTTGGCAAACTCTCTATTTCCCATGCATTCTCCACATTTAGCAGCATTCCACACCTTTAGATAGTTGTTCAAACCACCACAATCATAACATCATCTGTTAGCATGAGTTGGATACATATACATACCTGTCTGCATCCCATCGTGAAAAATACCCTACTGGAAAGGCTGGCTCTCTTTGGTAACCTTGTATTTGTGGGTCTGAAACAAGGAGGAGCACCATGTCTCCATCATGTCTGGAAGACAGAAAAAAAAGAAAGGAAGTTTTGAGGAATGTCAACACAGATTAAATTTCTAGATTAAAATAAAACATGCAAGATTATCAGTAAACTCTTGTCATAAACACAAGACATCTTATCAACTCTGTCAGTTTGATGCCTAAATGCCTGAATTAATAAGAGATTTTAACTGATCGGGCATAGTCAATTTTTTTGATAACTTGGCTCAAAATTGATTTATGAGAAAAAATAGAAAATAAGATAGCATGAGTCTCAAGAGCATACATGATTAGAGTGGAATACCTAAATAATAGTTTGGAAATAAAATCAAGTTGCTGGGAGCTTACAACTAGTCTACGGCATTAACCATACATACCTACAAACATATATATATATATAAAGATCATCATCACATCATTGAATGTCCATGTTCAATGCTGGTATGGGCTGAATGGTTTGACACACTCTGACAGGTTCAAAGACTACATCATGCTCCATTGTCTGCTTTGGCATGGTTTCTATAGCTTCCTAATGCCAACCACTTTACAGTGCATTGGATGCTTTTTATATAGCATCTGTAACAATGAAATCACCAAGGAACTGACCTCTCAACTGAGGTAGTAGTAGTATTGAAGGTGGTGATTTAGTGCCAGGTGATAAGATGTTAGAGTACTAATAGTACAGGCACTCCATTGGTTATGACAAGGATTCAATTAGTGGATCACCTGATCGTGAAATTAATGTTTAAGTGGCTGAGCACTCCACAGACATGCATATCCGTAACAATTCTCAGGCAGATTCAGTGTGACACAGACTGTGACACGGTTGGCCCTTTGAATTACAGGTACACTTCATTTTTGCGAGCCAAGTTATAGAATAAGGTGTCTTGCTCATGAACACAACACACCATCAGGAATCAAACTTATGACTTTACAATTGTGAAGTGAATACCCTAACCACTAAGCCATGCATCTTCATGTATGAGTAGAAGGACAAAAAAAGGACTTGCAGTAGAGGAGACACATGGCTACCTTAGTTGGGGAGAGAGGGTAAAACGGGATAATTATTGGAAGGGTAAAAATATGAAAGAAAACATCATTACCTTGTTTCCACAGGGATAGGTGCCCATTGGAGATAGTGGGCAAAATGTAAAACATATTCATTACCAATTACTAATAGTAAGCCAGATAGAAACAAAAAACTTTTGCTTGTAATTCTTTTAATGAGGCGAGAAGCAATGTTTGGCCCCTTAATACCCATTTGTTCTAGTCATGCTGCAAATATAAAATAAACAGATAATTGGATATATTTTTAATGAGTTAGAAAATAAATTAACTCCAATATATTAATACTTATTGCATTCAAAACTTAACAGTTAAAATAATATAAAAACTAGCTGGACCCATGAAAACTTCACAAAAACATAAATGTAAGCATCTGTAAATTGTGTGTTGGTGCCATGAGAAATGTTTCAGAATATATAAAGAAGTGTAAAACTGATAACTATATAATCCATCCAAAATATCTCAATTATGCAAATGTAAACAGAATTACTATTTAGCGTTAAAATACATCGTACATATTCAAAGAACCTTCCTGGTTTAGTGGTACAGAATGTTCTTCTGGTATTCTTTTACTTGTTTCAGTCATTTGACGTGGCCATGCTAGAGCACTGCCCTTTAGCCAAAAAAATCAACCTCTGGACAAAATAATGGAAACACCTTAAAATTTCAAACAAATTTATTTTAATATGGAGTAGGACCGCCTTTGGCAGTAATTATAACTTCTAAAATGCATCATAAATGTTCAATAATATTGAAATCTGGGGCTGTGGTGGCTAGATAAGATGTTCAACTTCACTAGAATGTTCCTTGTGCCATGAAGCTGTGTGAACTGGTGCTTCATCATCCTGAAAGATTGTGTCTCCCTCTGGAAACTGTCCCGCAACCATAGGATGAATTTGATCAGATAAAACACTTAAATAGTCTTCACTATTAATTCTGCCATGAAGGAAAACCATTGGGCTGGGAGATTTCCAAGATATAGCCCCCCAGATCATCACAGATCCTCCTCCATATTTAACAGCTGGAAGAAGGTAGTCTGGGTCAAATGCTTCTTTTGGCTGTCTCCACATGTATACTCGGCCGGTGGTCAGAAATAAGATAAAGGATGACTCGTCCCAGAAAATAACATTCTTCCACTGCTCTAGGGACCAATTCTGTAGGTTTTCACTCCACTCTAATTACTTTGCAACGTTTGTTTTTAAAAGTAGTGGTTTTCTGATTGAAGCCCTCCCATGAAATCCAGCTTTGTGCAGCTCCCGGCGAACAGTTTTTGTGGAAACTGGGTTCTCGAAGTGGTCATTAAGCTCTGCAGTAATTTTGAGAGCTGTGCTTTTGTGATCCTTTCTAACAATTCACATAAGAGTCTGACGCTCCCTATCTGAAAGTTTTGGTTTTCTTCTGGAGTTTTGTTTCAATGAGTAGGTTTTCCCTCTTTCTCAAAGACTGTCATTACTTTCAAGACTTCTTGATACACCAAACATTTCGGCTGTTTTCGTTACACTAGCACCTGCCATACAAACACCAACAATTTGACCTCTTTGAAAGTCCGATAGATCTGTCATTTTAATGAATTTTAATTACCTTTTTCTGATGATATCTGAAAAGAAACAGCAATTTTAGCAAAACATTTTAAGCAACACTAATAGTAAATCAAAAAGCATAAAAATAAACAAGCTTTTGACAGTTATAAAACTATCAAAAGCCTGTTTATTTTTATATTTCAAAATTATGATGCTATGGTGCTAGGTGTTTCCATTACTTTGTCCAACCCCTGTATGTATGTATGTATGCCAAAACCTTCCCAGGTGAAGAATGTACCCCTCAACATAGACTAGTAGTTAGCAACTTCAGGATCAGGGCTAACTTAATGCCCAGAAGACGACCAGCATGGAGGAGAAGGGTCTGGAAGCTTTAAAGATCCTGCAAATGGACAGGGATTCAGAGACGTGTTACTCGAAGCCTTTGCTGAAATAGAAGGGGATATAGTATCACATGATATGGAAGTCAACTGGAGGTTTCTACAGGACAACCTGCTGAGAGCCACTGACCAAATCTGTGGGTGGTGCAACAATGTGGTTGATAGGGCTATTAGAGAAAAGAAACAGGCTTGGAAGGACTGGAAGAACGGTGGTAGCAGGGAATTGTATCAGACTGCCAGAAGGGAAACTAGGAGACAGGTTTATTTAGCCAGAGGGGAAGCAGATAAGAAAATATTTGCCAATGTTCTGTGCCGTGAGGACCAAAGACTTGAAGTATTTCGTGTTGTAAGACTGTGTGAGAGAGAATCCTGAAATGGTAGGAGAGAAATGTATTCACATGAATTTCGTTACTTGAGGTATTTCGTATAGCAAGACAGTGTGTGAGAGAGAATCGTGACGTGGTAGGAGAAAAATGTGTTCGCACGGATGACGGCTCACTTGCGCTAAATGAGGATGCAAAGAGAGAGGTTTGGAGAAGCCACTATGAAAGGTTGGTGAATGAGGAAAATGAATGGGATAAAGAGAGTCTGCCGAATGTTGACCCAACAGAGGGACCAGCAATCCGAGTTGACAGTTCCTTAGTAGATAAGGCAATTAAAAGCATGAAAACAGGGAAAGCCCCAGGCCCATCAGGAATTACTGCAGAGATGCTCAAAATATCTGGTAGTGTCGGCTATAGCCTAGTCATCCGTATAGTTAACCAGGTGATACACGAAGGAGTCATACCCAATGACTGGTGTAGCATCATAATAGTCAACTGCTACAAAGGTAAAGGTGATTCCCTAGATACAAATAATTACAGAGGTATCAAGTTGTTGGATCAGGTAATGAAGGTCACAGAAAGGGTCATAGCCCAACTAATTAAGGAGAGAGTTGGTTTAGATGAGATGTAGTTTGAGCTTGTGTCAGGGAAAAGTACCACTGATGCTATATTTCTGGTAAGACAGCTGCAGGAGAAATACCTGACCAAAGATAAACCTCTGTACCTGGCTTCCGTTGACATGGAGAAAGCCTCTGACAGGGTCCCTCGATCCCTTATCTGGTGGTCAATGAGGAAACTAGGGATAGAAGAATGGTTAGTGAGAGCTGTACAAGCCATGTACAGGGACGCTGCTAGTAAGGTGAGGGTTGGCAACGAGTACGGTGAAGAAATCCAGGCAGAGGTAGGGGTCCACCAAGGTTCAGTTCTCAGCCCCTTCCTTTTGATCATAGTCCTCCAGGCAATAACAGAGGAATTCAAGACAGGATGCCCCTGGGAGTTCCTCTATGCTGACAACCTTGCTCTAATTGCTGAGTCACTATCAGAACTAGAGAAGTTTTGGGGTGGAAGCAAGGATTAGAATCAACCTAGCTAAAACCAAAGTCCTAATAAATAGGAAGGCAGGCAAACCACAAATCCCTTCAGGTAGACGGCCCTGCTCGATCTGTAGAAAAGGCATAGGTAGAAATTCTATAAGATGTACCCAGTGTAAGCTATGGACACATAAGAGGTGCAGCAATATCAAAGGAAGGCTAACTAGGAAGATAGTTTTTGTATGTGACAGATGCTCAGGAGCAATAAACACTGAAAATTTGCAGGGAACAGCTTCTGCCACATTCCAGGGAGAAAAACTAGATGTAACTGATAGCTTCCGTTACCTAGGTGACCAAGTCAGTAGCAGGGTTGGATGCTCTGAGAGTGTAGCTGTTAGAATAAGAATAGCCTGGGCAAAGTTCAGAGAGCTCTTACCTCTGCTGGCGACAAAGGGCCTCTCGCTCAGAGTAAAAGGTAGACTGTATGATGCATGTGTACGAACAGCTATGCTACATGGCAGTGAAACATGGGCTGTGACAGCTGAGGACATGAGTATGCTTGCAAGGAATGAAGCCAGTATGCTCCGCTGGATGTGTAATGTCAGTGTGCATACTCAACAGAGTGTAAGTGCCTTGAGAGAAAAGTTGGACAAAGCATCAGATGTGGTGTGCAAGAGAGACAACTGCGCTGGTATGATCATCAGGTGAGAATAGCTGTGTGTAAAAGTGTCACATCCTAGCAGTTGAGGGAACCTGTGGAAGAGGTAGACCCAGGAAGACCTGGGATGAGGTGGTGAAGCACGACCATCAAACATTAGGTCTCACCAAGGCAATGACTAGTGACTGAGACCTTTGGAAATATGCTGTGTTTGAAAAGACCCTGCAAGCCAAGTGAAACCATACCCGTGGTCTATGCCAGTGGTGTAACCAGCCCACTTATGCGTACCTTTCATTCATCGGACACTAAACTCTGCTTGCAAAGACCTGTTGAGGAAAGTGAAAACAAAATCAAATTCGATGACACGCATTTGTACTAGTGGAGCACGATCGTTGCCTGGGCCGCTGACTGGCTTCCGTGCCGGTGGCACGTAAAAAGCACCATTCAAGCGTCAGCGTTGCCTTACTGGCACCTGTGCCAGTGGCACATGAAAAACAACATTCGAGCGAGGTTGTTGCCAGTCCCGCTGGACTGGCTCCTGTGCAGGTGGCACAGAAAAAATACCATTTGAGTGTGGCCATTGCCAGCATTGCCTGACTGGCCCTCGTGCTGGTGGCACGTAAAAGCACCCACTACAGTCTTGGAGTGGTTGGCATTAGGAAGGGCATCCAGCTGTAGAAACTCTGCCAGATCAGATTGGAGCCTGGTGCAGCCATCTGGCTCGCCAGTCCTCAGTTACACTGTCCAATCCATGCCAGCATGGAAAGCAGACGTTAAATGATGATGATGATGATAAATAATGGGCTTCTTTCAGTTTCCATCTACCAATTCAGTCTGAGGCTCTAGTAGAAGACACTCTATAGAGCCAAATATTGTGTACCTACCTGTTGGCAACTTTTCTCCCCCAGCCATTTTGTGGGGGATATTACTAATTTTTCTGGGCTCTTTTCACAGCTATACCCCATTTGAAATTTGCATTAGCTTTTGTATGAAAAAAAAAGAAGGAAGAGAGGGGGACTTGTTTGTAGAGAAAATGTTAAATGTGCCTAAAAAAAAAAACATGGTCTTTCCTCCCAACTAAAAGAAACGAAGAACTATGGAAGAAAGTGAATATGTACTGGGGGTGGGGGTAAGAAGAGAGAACTAACACTCAATCGTTCTAGAACTCGCAGAATAAAACGTAAACACCCGAAAGACTTACCCTCTATTCATTAATAAATGTCTTTCCTCCTTCTTCATTGTTAAAAGTAAAGAAGCTAGGAAAGATTAATCGTATTTCAGTCTAATTGTCATTGTAAATGACTGATGCTTTCCTTTCTCTGTCTCTATTGCTTCACTCCTTTTCTCTACGGTTAAGAGAGTGAAGGTGCATGGCTCAGTGGTAAGGGGTATTCGGCCCATGATCGAAAAGTCATGAGTATGATTCTACTTCACCTTGCTGCAGTCCACTTAACTGGCCAAAATGAGTTGTAACTGTAATTTAGAGGGGTCAACCTTGTCACACTCTGTGAGGCTGAATCTCCCTGAGAACTACGTTACGGTATGCATGTCTGTGGAGTACTCAGCCACTTGCGCGTTAATTTTATGAGCTGACAGTTCTGTCAATCAGATAAACAAGAACCTTGTCATTGTAACTAATGGAGTAACATTTTTTATAAAGAGTGAAAAAAAAGGAAATGGTCCTTATCGTAAGGCAAAAATGTCGTGTTTAGTATAGACAGTGAAAGTTAAGACAAAATAGCTATTCCGTCATGTATTTGCCCTCAACTCATGCTCAGTTTGATAACAACAGCCTGCACACCAGTGTTTATCTGTAAAACCCTCAAATGCTGCTGTTAGGCCCGAATTAACACCATAGTGACCCTAACAACTAAAAAAGATTTTCCTGCCCTGTATAGGATCATTTTTCATTTTCTTCCAACCACTTGAAGGTTTATCTTGCTCCAGTCTATCTACTCAGCTGGCCAAAATGAGTTGTAGCTGTAATTGAAAGGGTCCAGCCTTGTCATATTCTGTGTGAGGCTGAATTGCCCTGAGAACTATGTTAATGGTATGCATTTCTGTGGAGTACTCGGCCACTTGTAAGTTAATTTCATCCTTGTATGGTAATGAAAAGTGAGTGACATCAAGTAGTTATTTGTCTTTGATTTAACAATGTGTCTGTGTATCAAATTTTCTTTCGATCTATGTGTCTACTTTTTTTGCAATGTATATATCAATCTACTCCGAAAATACTGATAAACATTTAAAAACACAAAACGAACTCCGTCACCACTCACTTCAGTCTTGCCATTCATGTATGTACAAAAACGAATCGTTGGCGTATTAATATTACTGATAAATACAATTGCTCGGTTTTATGAGTGACTTTTCAACACCAGAAAGCTGAAACTGCAGGATTAAGTCCATTAATTTTATTGCATCATCATCATTTTGATATCTACTTTTTCATACTTGCTTAAGTTGGACAGTTTATCAAGGGCTGGATGGCCTTCCTGTTGTCAATTCTCACCTGTTTCCAAATAAGGCAATATTTTCCCTTGGCCAAACATGTTTTCCATGAAAGGCTGAAACAGTATCACTGGTATGAGTGATGTTTGTTTTACAAACTATCATGTGACATCAAGACAAGGGTACACACAAACATTCATATATTTCCCTATGGCCAGATATGTTTTTGCAAAATATTGGTTTCAAATTTTGGTACAGGGCTAGCAATTTCAAAGCAGGGAGGAAGTCAATTACATTGATCTCAGTACTCAACAGGTACTTATTTTATTGACCCCTAAAAGGATGGAAGGCAAAGTCGACCTAATTGGAATTTGAACTTAAAGACAGACATAATGTCATTAAGCATTTTGCCTGACATGTTAACAATTCTGTCAGCTTGCTTTTGTAGAATATTGAAAGTGAATGACACTGATTACATGATACAATAACACTTATTACAACTATCACATGATGTCAAAACAAGGAAACACATATATTTATGCATGATGGGCTTCTTTTAGTTTCTGTCTACCAAAACCACACACAAGGATTTTCAGCTATGGGCTTGTTTGGCCTAGAGTTGAAGTACCCTAAGTACCACGCTGTGAGACTGAACTAAAAAGAAAACCCAAAAATTATGTAGTGAAAAGCAAACTTCTTTACCAAATAGCTATGACTGCACCTATATACATTAATTCAAATCAAAATTTGTAGATTGATTCTGAATAAATTATTTGGCGCAAGTCAAGAATACGTACACCCAGCGTTTAGGGTTAAGGGTTAGGATTAGGGTTTTTGTTACACCGAAAGCGGGTGATGTACGTATTCTTTACCTCCGCCAATTATTTTAAACAATTTAAGCACCTAGCACTTAGAAAAAATACTTCCCACCTTAAATCTGAACTGTACTTTCGATGAGTCTCTTTCATCAAGCAGTGCAATTTTCTTAAAAGAAACCGAATTGCCGTTGAGTTAATTAGTGGAAACGTAGCTCCTCTAGAAAATGAAGATCATAATTCATCCAACAAGAATCTTGTTTTTATCTTACCACCTTGACTCAATGTTATCCTCTTTTACTTTTACTTTCTTATAAGCTTCGATTGTACGATATGGCAGCATCCTGAAGAAAGAGAAACACGTGTTCGAAATAAGGCGACTAGATTTCAACTGTTATCGTCAAGCAGAATGAAGATGTGACATCTGTGTCATTTACAGAACAGGAAAGCTTTTTCAATATATAATCGACGCAAACATCAAGTTTGAAGGATGCTGTTTACAGTTTGTAAGAAAAATAACCTCTGGACTGGTGATTCATTGTTCAGAATCTATTATAGTGTTGTAAATACTATTACTTATTTAGTTGGTAATTTTTCAATAACCTAAATTTGTTGTCTAAGCTCATTATCATATAAATCTTTTAACAAAATACAACAGTGTTATGGTGATTTTTAAATTTACGCATGAAAATAAAGCGTATAAAACATGAAATTTCCTCACAAATATTAAATAATTAAGTGAATAAGATTATGAAAACGGGAACCCAATGTATTCAATCATTTCTTATTTTATAGGTTTTTAGCTTTTAAAATTCATGTGTGTTACAACATTCGCATAACATTTAGGTTACGAAATGATCGTAAACAAAATAGTCGCGACATATTCGTAATTTAAAGGAATATATATCAGCGATCATGAATGCAGAATTCATATTCAAACACTGGGAAAAAGATACTGAAGGTAATTTAATTTGTATACAAGTGGTGAGAAAGAAATACTATAGCATCTGCTGTTAATAATACATTGAGGAGTAAAGCAAGTTTTTTAACAAGAATTGCAATCGATAATTCGAGGACTTCATAATAATGAACTTGAATGGCATTCCGCATATTTGGTTAAGCAAAAGATAAACAGCCTTACCTAATTACTCAGGTTCCTAATCAAACCCGTCTGCTATTTGCTGTCGGGTAAAAAAAATTTCTAAAGTAACCACGTGACTTCCGGTTGGTCTTTAAACAGCGGTGCCATTTCCCCTCTGGGATAGGTTTCCTGCCTGCATTGTCTTAATTTATAGGAAACACATACACGTCTAATACTGTTCGATTTTTTAATATAAGGACAATTGTTCTATATTTTGGATGATGATTGGGAAGTGTGATCGCAATACCGGAGTATAACGTACCGCTTTTTAACTGTAGCAAAAATCGTTTTACATCCTGTAGGGCAGCGTTTCGTTGGCTCCCCACAAGGGTTCTATTCCTACTTCCCGTCTGACAATTTCAAGTTATCCCTGCTTAAAATTGTGAATAATATAAAGCAGAAGTGTACAATTCAGGTACTGTTCAGTACTTACTTTTATAAAATTCTTTTAGACCTAGTGAAATGGATAATTCTGTCAATACCAGATTTTAGATAGATGGTTAATTATTAACAGAACCAGCTTCATATTATTTGAGCTTGGAACAAGCCAACATCTAGTCTTTGACTTGACATGGTACATTCAAGAATCCAAGCTTACACATGTATTGTGAAAAATGGAAGTATACTGATAGCCTGTGTCATATTATGCTTAGGTATTCTGTTGCTGTTTATGAACATGAAAGACAATACATTCCACAGTGTCAATGTATTACAAGTCACAGAACCACTATCAACTTAAAAATACATCTGTAAGAATTAGCACTTCCTTCTCAAAGCTTGGATTCGAAATCAGACCCAAGAATCATTGGTCGTAAAATACCAATGCACAAAAAGGCGCGAAATCAGAATCTCTTTGTTCTGACAAAAAATGATGGATCGTCTCCCTTCGACCTCTGACCCGAGCAGGTCAGGCGAAGTTTAACAGGACGACCAGCGACCTACTGTACGCAATAACACTCTTGCGGTATATCTATTTTTCTGGCTATTTGAGATGCTATAAATAGAACGGAGAAATAGGTATCTGGAGAGAAGCCGAACCAACGTTTAAGAGAACGTCACGCATTTATGAGGACGACGAAAGAATATTCAGAAAGGTGACTCTGTACTGCATGATTTACACACACACACCATCAAACATATTCTGCTTTAATGTGTATCCTGTATTATGCATTCCTTTAATATGTATTATTTGCAACCACTATTTAATATGCATTTTGTACAAGCGATGTGTAACATTGCTTACAAATTGATGTAGTGATAATAAATCTTTAATTTATTACAAAGCACTTATGTATTTATTAATACATCCACGCATCCACTACATTTGGTGACCCCGTAAAACGAATCGCGCCTTCCCTGGAACCAGCTTCATCAACCGCGTCGAAGAATTACAGTTTGCACATCACCAGCAACGAAGCAACTGAAAATTCCGACGAAAACAATGAATCTCCCGGAACAAAACCCAGCGGCCAACATCGACATGGCATTCCAAGCGGCGATCTCGTTAAAAATTCCACCATTCTGGACCCACGACCCGACATTGTGGTTTCACCATATAGAGGCACAGTTTGCCTCTCACAGAATATCGAGCGATGCGGCTCGACTTTCTCACGTTATCAGTTCTCTGTCACCAGAAATAACGAACGTGATACGCGACCTTATCATGGCACCACCCGGTTCTGTTTCATATGAAGTTTTTAAAACCACGTTAATAAACAGAACCTCAGAATCCCAACAAAAAAGACTTCACCAGCTTCTGATATCGGAAGAATTGGGTGACAAAACGCCGTCCCAGCTTCTTCGGAGAATGAAACAGCTTCTCGGAGATGAGACGCTCCCAGAAAAAATCTTCAAGCAACTTTTTCTCCAGCGTCTGCCCTCCAATACCCAGGTTGTTCTCGCGTCCACCAGAGAAAAAACATCCCTTGAAGAACTGGCGGAGCTAGCTGACAAAATAGCCGAAGTACCGCACAGATATCCAACGGTATCGACGGTGACGCCAGCCGCTCCCAGTACCAATCCTTTCCGTGCACAAACCAGTTCTTCAGAGATTTCGGATTTGCGTGCATTAATGACGCAGCAAGCTGCGCAAATACAAATTCTCACAGCCCAAATACAAGCCCTAAAGTTTAGTCCCCAGCGTCGAAGCACCAGCCGATCTCGACGAGATGGCAGACGGTCTCGAAGCCCCAGTGCTACCCGAAACTCACATGACACGTGTTGGTACCACCGAACATTCGGAACACGGGCACAAAAATGTACGGTACCGTGCTCGTTTTCCTCACCCAGTTCGGGAAACGGCACAGCCAGGAATTGAACGCGACGGAAGTTCCTGGTTCGCACCCACACAGTCGCCTGTTTTTCGTTTGCGATCGTGTAACAGGCACGCGTTTCCTGGTTGACACAGGTGCGGAAGTCAGCATCATCCCAGTCTCCAACACTTCTGGAAAAAGAAAAGAGACATCAGTCTGTCTTCAGGCAGTCAACCATTCACCCATTCCAACCTACGGTGAACAGTCCCTAACATTAAACATAGGACTACGCCGCACATTTCAGTGGGTATTCGTCGTCGCTAAACTGCCGACCCCTATCTTAGGAGCCGATTTCCTGCATCATTTCGGTCTCCTGGTAGACATAAAGAACAGACGACTTGTCGACACCACCACCAAGCTTACTGTGCGCGGTATAGCCGCTCGAATGGACACAGTCAGCCCAACTGTAATGCTTACGACAACGACTCGTCACAGTTCCATCCTGAATGATTATCCAGATGTCGCCCGGCCAGTTTTTCATAACCAGCCGATAAAGCACGAAGTTACCCACCACATCAAAACCAGCGGTCCACCTGTTGCTGCAAGGCCCAGAAGGTTACCACCTGATCGTCTCCAGGCCGTCAAGCGGGAATTCCAGCACATGCTCGACCTCGGAATCATCCGCGTTTCCAGCAGCAACTGGTCCTCGCCGATACACTGCGTCCCAAAAAAATCATCGACCGATTGGCGGGTTTGCGGCGATTATCGATCACTGAATAAAAGCACTATCAGTGATGCCTATCCGGTGCCTTTTCTTCAGGACTTTTCGAGCTCGCTGCATGGAGCTCGCATCTTTTCAAAAATCGACCTGGTGCGAGCATACAACCAAATCCCAGTCGAACCTGCAGACATCTCAAAGACAGCAGTGACTACACCTTTCGGAATGTTTGAATTCCTGCGTATGCCTTTCGGTTTACGAAACGCGGCACAGACATTCCAAAGGTTTATCGACATGGTGACTAGAGGTTTGCCTTTCGTCTATGCCTACATAGACGACATACTCGTGGCCAGTAACTCGGACGAAGAGCATAATCAACACCTTCACCTGCTATTCGGTCGACTACGTCAATTTGGAATTGTTATCAACCCTACCAAATGTTTGTTCGGAGTTGCTTCCCTTCATTTTCTCGCCCATATAGTCGATAAAAATGGAATTCGTCCCCTTCCCGAGAAAGTCAAGGCCATCGTGGATTTTCCACCACCCACATCTCTCCGCAAATTAAGGGAATATCTCGGTCTAGCGAATTTCTATCGACTGTTCGTGCCCCACCTCGCTGAAATAGCGCAACCGCTCACGGATTTGCTACGTCAGCGAACCTGCAAAAACGCAGATATAGCTCTGACCGAAGATCAACTCGTTTCTTTCGCTGCCCTGAAAAAAGCGTTATCTAGCGCTACCATGTTGGTTTATCCAAAACCAGACGCCCCACGATGTTTACTCGTTGATGCATCCGATTCCGGAATCGGAGGTGTGCTACAACAGCTTGTTGACGGTATATGGCAACCGTTGTCTTTCTTTTCTAAGCGGTTAAAACCCGCGGAAACCAAATACAGCACATTCAGTCGGGAATTATTGGCGGCATACCTGGCCGTTAAGCGTTTCCGTCATATGCTAGAAGGTACCAATTTTGCCATATATACCGACCACAAGCCATTAGTATACGCATTTAACACCAAACCGGATCGCCATTCGCCGAGAGAAATTCGTCACCTCGACTTCATATCGCAGTACACGACGGATATACGCCACATCAAAGGGACGACCAACGTGGCAGCCGATGCACTTTCACGTGCGCAGATCAATGCTATCCACACCACGTCTACTATTGATCTGGCACGTATAGCAGCTGACCAGGAGAATGACGAAGAACTTCTAAAGCTCCGGAATTCGTCATCTCTGAAATTTCAGCATGTTCCACTACCATCATCCACAGCCCATATTTGGTGTGATATTTCCACTGGTTACCAACGCCCTTATGTACCACAGAAATATCGTCGAGAAGTTTTCTCCGCTCTACATTCTCTGTCACATCCTGGTATTCGCTCCACTCAAAAGCTAATATCGACCCGTTTTGTGTGGACCAGTATCAACAAGGATATCAGAGAATGGACCAAGTGCTGTGTTGCGTGCCAAAAAGCGAAAATCCACCGGCACATAAAATCACCAATCGGTTCATTTTCGCAGCCCGATGCACGATTTCAGCACGTTCACATTGATATCGTTGGACCCCTGCCACCTTCGCAGAACTATTCATATTTGCTAACTTGCGTAGAGAGGTTCTCGCGATGGCCCGAAGCCTGGCCCTTATCTGATATATCAGCAGAAACGGTCGCTAAAACGCTGATATCACAATGGGTTTCGCGTTTTGGCACACCCGCAACAATTACCACCGACAGAGGACGTCAGTTCGATTCCCACCTTTTCACCGAGCTGACTCGTCTCCTCGGGTGTAAACACACCCGCACTACAGCTTACCACCCTGCAGCAAATGGCATGGTGGAACGCTTTCACCGCCAACTCAAGGCATCTATAAAAGCAGCTCCAGACAGTTCTCACTGGTTGGAACATCTCCCTCTCATCCTCCTTGGAATTCGATCCACGATTAAGGAAGAACTGGGATATACTCCGGCCGAACTCGTTTATGGCACAACACTCACCTTACCTGGGCAGATGATCGAACCTGTTTCACAAAACTTCCCTGACCCACAACAATATGTGCACCGATTACGAACATCCATGTCGCAAGTATCACCCTCAGGCCCCAGACAACAGAACGTCGTTTCACGTGTCCCAAAAGATATCAACACATGGACTCATGTCTTCGTGAGGAATGATGGGATACCCTCTCAACTTCGACCACCATATTCCGGGCCCTACAAGGTCATCAAAAGAGAACCCAAGTATTTCGTCCTCGATATTGGAGGTAAACGAAATACGGTCTCGATTGATCGTTTAAAAAAAGCTTTCATCGAGGAGGACTTACATTCAGTCCCCTCTTTTCCTCAAACAGACTCGGCAACTCCAGCGAACACCACAGATGCTGCACAACCCCGACACACCAAATCAGGAAGAACAGTTCGATGGCCAGCAAGGTTTGTGCAAGTTTTTCGGGTAAGTTCTGAACTCCTAACGTATCCATCTTCCTAATGAACACATAACTGCATCACCCACCCAGAGAAATCAAAGAACATTTGTGTACGTAAAAAAAAAAAAAATGAAAACAAAAACTGTCTGTATGAACTTTTACGGAACATTTCAAAATCGAACTTTGCCGATGAACATTTCTTTCATTTTTGCATGTACATATTTTTTGTTTTCTTTTCAAAATGTTTGCTTTCTCATAAATATATTTTTTTGCTAACTGTATATCCACACACATTTACAAATCTTGTTCTCATGCGTGCTATCACTTGATTTTTTTTTCTCCACTGAAAGATACCTTGTCTCTATTAGACCTCTAGTAGGTCGAGTAATCAATAGACGCACATCTCTTTCAACGCGCCAACATAATTCTGCCTGGGCACATATACATATTGCCCACCATATAGCACATACAAATTGTAAACCTTTCATCCATATTTTTATCGTTCAATGTGTAAAAAAAAATTTTTTTCTACATGCACACAATCAAAAAAAAAAAAAAATAATAATAATAATACATTTCCAATATCGTTCGATCTCTGTGGCTTTCTCACTAGAAGGGGGGGTAGTGTAAGAATTAGCACTTCCTTCTCAAAGCTTGGATTCGAAATCAGACCCAAGAATCATTGGTCGTAAAATACCAATGCACAAAAAGGCGCGAAATCAGAATCTCTTTGTTCTGACAAAAAATGATGGATCGTCTCCCTTCGACCTCTGACCCGAGTAGGTCAGGCGAAGTTTAACAGGACGACCAGCGACCTACTGTACGCAATAACACTCTTGCGGTATATCTATTTTTCTGGCTATTTGAGATGTTATAAATAGAACGGAGAAATAGGTATCTGGAGAGAAGCCGAACCAACGTTTAAGAGAACGTCACGCATTTATGAGGACGACGAAAGAATATTCAGAAAGGTGACTCTGTACTGCATGATTTACACACACACACACACACACCATCAAACATATTCTGCTTTAATGTGTATCCTGTATTATGCATTCCTTTAATATGTATTATTTGCAACCACTATTTAATATGCATTTTGTACAAGCGATGTGTAACATTGCTTACAAATTGATGTAGTGATAATAAATCTTTAATTTATTACAAAGCACTTATGTATTTATTAATACATCCACGCATCCACTACACATCTGTAGCATTGGATTTGAACCCATGTTTTGCCACATACAAATTTCAAATCATAATTCAATCAGTTTGATCATGTATGCAACTGATATTTTGTCCATACTGGATGGTTTCCATGTTGAAGCTTGTCTACAGGTCCTTTTCCACTAGTACAACTAATTTGTCATGTGTGGTACAACACTTCGACCAGTTGTAGCTTATAGTAACAAACAGCTGATAGTAAATTTTGCAGGGAGCTCCCTTCAGTGTGCGTCAAGCTTGTTCTTGAAGGTATTGACTCATGGAGCTGCAACCACACTGTTTGGCAGACTGTTCCAGGTGGCAGTCACACGCTGTACGAAAAAGCAGCTTCTAATGTTGAGCCTGCAGTGTGATCTTTCCAATTTCAGGCTGTGTCTTCTCATATTTCTGCTTTAGAAGTGGTTCGTCAGGTACGGGCAATGCATATACTTATACATGTTAATCATATCCCCACTGAGATGTTGATTTGCGAGACTAGGCAGGTTTCGTGCAGCCAAACACTCTGGGTATGGCTTTTCTTTCAAGGATGCAATGAGTTTGGTGGCATGCCCCTGAACATCTTCCAACTTGCAATACATTGCCTTATGCTGGGGTTGCCAAACTATGTGTCCATATTCAAGAATCGGATGAACTAGAGACTTGTACAGCTGGACGAAGACAACAAAGGTGATGAAGTCAAACGATTGTTGGATGACTCCAAAGATTCAATTTGCTTTTACAGTTGCTTGGTTTATGTGGTTCCCGAATGTCAGCCCTTTGTCGATCAAGATGCCAAGATCTCCCTCTACCTCACTTTCTGCTAGCTCCACCACAGTCCATTCCCCCTGTGCATCCTGGCTTCTCATGTAGTATTTCCTGTCCGTCTTCGTGTTCCCCACTCTCAAGACAAGAGTTCTTTAGCATGTCTAAAACTTTCCATGAATAAAGCCAATAAAGGCACCAATTTTGCAGTGTCAAGACATCCAAGCTGTTATGATTTTCTCCACTTTTGCCTTGAATTACAATCTTTCAATTGCTTCTGACAGCTGAATATTTAATTGAAAATATCGAAGACATGACGACACCTGTATATTCACTTAATATGGCAAAACCAAGCCCAAGTGTTAAACATTTTCCTTACATGTTATATTATGTTATTGCTACTTGACTGTTTCCATTAATTGCATGAACATCTTTTGCAACACAATGTTGAAATGCTTAGTGTTGTAAAATTACTACATGAATTTTTCTAACATGGTTTTATATGGGAACAATACGCAGCCTAAACAATATCCAGTCACCCATCAAAACCCTGTTATACATCTTTTGTAAGGTTGGTGTAAGAAATGACAAAGTTGGCAACTTACATCCATGTGATGCTGCTCTGGAGAGAACCTTGCTTTTGTGAAAATATTTTGTATTGAGAGTGAGCAGATGGTCAACAATTTCAGTTACTAGGAATTGAAGCTTGCTACTTTGTAGAAATTAGTCTAACATAGAAACATTTTTTGTAAAGAGAGACCCTTGGGGATCAACAAAGGTAACAGCTCTCTGAACTTAGTCCAACCTATTCTTATTCTTGCAACCATGCTTTCAGAGCAACCTCCTCTACTGCTAACTTGGTCACCTAGGTAATGAAAACTATCTACTACATCCAAGGGTCTCTCAGCACAATTGAGGAAAAGTCCTTAGTGTTCATTGTACCCGCATATTTATGGACTAATTTCTGTTAACTTTCCTGTGATTCCACTGCACCTCTTATGTGTGCCTCACTTGCACTGGGTACTCCAAATGGAATTTCTACATTTTGAACAGGACCATTTCTCTCTAGGGATTATTAGTAATTTGTCTGTTTTATTGCTTACTAGTACTTTGATATTTGCTAAATTATTTCTTAGGTCTGTAGCATACGCTTAGGTCTGTTATATATACATAAATATGGACGTAGTAGTTAACAGCTAGCCTTCGGCAACCCTTTTGGACCCTGTTGTGTCCACTACTCTGATTGGTTAGTATTGGCGCAATTTGTCTCTTGCTCTATTGTGCGCCAATATGCAACCCAACGAATCACAGCTTTCTGATAAGGTCATGTGAGACACTCTTTTCAAACTTCTGGTGAGTCAATAGCATAGTATAAAACGCTAGCTTTACACCGTCTTTAGTCTTTCAGTTCCAGACCTCGTAAGGTCTAACCACTAACCACAGAGCACACAGCCAGTTCCAGCAACAACACAACAGCAGCCACATGGAGATGCAGCAACACCCGTCCAACAGCATACGGCAGTCACTTTCTTCGTCGCTTCCATCAGCTTAACGTCAACAACATCTCTATACATACACAGCAACCAGCAGCACTTGCACAGGTACTATCTCAACACTGTTCGTGAATTACTTCACCATGGTTAACAGCAAGCACAATCTGCGAGAACTTTCTGTACCAAGTAACCGGCTCTCCATAGTAGCCACAAGCTTCATGCATGACATGTGCCTCAACTGTCTCTGCATTGTAGCCTCAAGTTCTTGTTGCAGCACTTCAACTATCGTGTACCCTGACCACGAACTAGTATTTATCATCCTTGTGTTTAAACATTCTTCTAATGTCATATTATAGACTCTTTCAATGCTCTGTACTTATCGCACACGCATACATCCATGTTTCTTCATACACATTATGTATACATGACGGTCTATTATTATGTATACATGACGCACACACAGACACACGTTAACCTATCAATAAAATCTTCTCTTAAACATTTCTACCTGGTTGCCTGGTTGTGTCTCTTTTTTCCTTCTGCGACCGTGCGATGTACTAAAGGAGCCATTCTCGTCACTTCTCCTTCGCACGGTCGTTTACAGGTTCTTTAGATTCAAGTCCTTGCTTTCACACCTGAAGTTTCTTCTCTTACTCTAGTGGAGAGAATCAGCTATAAGAACAATGTCATTGGTATAGAGAAGCTCCCAAGGGCAACTAGTTTTAAACTGCCTGGAGGACTATGATAAACAAGAGTCTGAAGACTGATTCTTGATGAGATCCTATCTGCACACTAAATTCATTGTTGTACTCAGTGCAGACTTTCACCTTACAGACAGTGTCCCTGTACATGGTTTGGACTGCTCTCAACAACTACTCTTCTAGCTTCCGTATCAACCACCAGGTATGTGAGCAAAGGACCCTGTCAATGGCTTTTTCTATATCAACAGATGCAAAGTACAGCAGTTTAATTTTTACTAGGTGTTTCTCCTGCAGTTGCCTTTCTAGAATGATAATAGTACTTTTCCTTGGCACAAAACCAAACTGCATCTCATCTAAGTTAATCCTAATGGTGCTGTATAAATTTGACCATCTGAATAGCCAAACATAACTTTGAATATCCTCTCTTCTGGAATTTATCATTATCTAGTAAGACAACTTCGACCCTAATGTTCAAGGCAAAATTGACCTTGGTGGGAACTGAGCTTAGAATAATAATTATAATAATCCTTTCTACTATTGACACAAGGCCTGAAATTTCAGAGGAGTGGGGCTAGTCATTATATTGACCCCAGTAATTAATTGGTACTTATTTTATTGACCCTGAAAGGATGAAAGGTAAAGTCAACCTCAGTGGCATTTGAACTCAAAATGCAAAACCAGAGGGAATGTGCCTTGTCTGGCATAATAGCAATTTTGACTGCTTGCTGTCTTAATAATAATAAATAACAAGAGCACTCAGAGAGTGCAAGCCAATGCCAAGGCAACACCAACGTCCTTCAACGATTAGCCAGAGATGATTTTTAAAACGAGAATATCTGAAATAATAAATTCGACTGCTCTTGCAAACGAGAATACTAAAAATGAACCTGATCGCTCTCAACCGGAAAAATAATCCAGAATCCTTGTCCAGTACCTGATCGATCCCAATGGTAGTCATGGAATGTGAAAGGGGCTGTAGAAAATTTAGTAACAGTAATAAATAGTTTATCCTTATCTAATACAAGTCAAAGTTAACAAATTCTCCATTCAAAATAGTTTCAAAGGCAGAGGTAATAATAAATTCTACTCAATAATTTTTAAATGAATAGCATGGAACCTTTTGGTTTTCTCTTCTATTAAATTCCAGCCTTCTTTTAATATTCCTGTTGTTTTAGATCAATGTATAGATATATGTAGATCTGTAAGTATACTGTAAAGTGTTAATATGTATCATCATCATCATTCAGCGTCCACTTTCCATGCTAGCATGGGTTGGATGGTTCAACTGGGGTCTGGGAAGCCAGAAGGCTGCACCAGGCCCAGTCTGATCTGGCAATGTTTCTACGGCTGGATGCCCTTCCTAACGCCAACCACTCCGTGAGTGTAGTGGGTGCTTTTTACGTGCCACCGGCACGGGTGCCAGACGAGGCTGGCAAACGGCCACGATTGGATGGTGCTTTTTATGTGCCACCGGCACGGGATGTATAATATATAATATATATATCATAAAAATATGTTAGTTTTACTGGATTTTAAAAACTTCTCTACCAAAATACATAAATAAAAGGAGCAAACTTATATTTTCTAGACTACAAATTTACACTTTGGGTTATAGGGGAAGGAAAAGAGACCAGTCTGGTATAACATACTCTTGTAAAAAGAAGAAATAAAACTCTAAATCTGTTTATCAGCTGTGAACAAATCCACACAGACTCCAGCCCGTGTGGATCGTACCAAGTGACTGACACCATTCATAGAGCTGAATTGTGCCACATGTCCCGGTTGTGTCTTTATGCCAAATTCAGTTAAATTGTGCATAGAATGGTCCCTAAAGAGACTGAAGTAGAACTCACCTAGCACTGAGACTGTAATGAAACTAAAGCATTTACAGTGTGGAAGATCCATTTCAGCAAATTAATAACACACCAAAATTGTTACATTTACTTTCAATACAAATATATTTCTTGAAGTATCAAACATTCTGTTATACAACTGTAACTTAGTCACATTTGTGCAATGGAATGTTCATCATCATCATCATCATCATCGTTTAGCGTCCGTTTTCCATGCTAGCATGGGTTGGACGGTTCTACTGGGGTCTGTGAAGCCAGAAGGCTTCATCAGGCCCAGTCAAATCTGGCAGTGTTTCTACGGCTGGATGCCCTTCCTAACGCCAACCACTCCGTGAGTGTAGTGGGTGCTTTTTACGTGCCACTCGCACTGGTGCCAGACAGAGCTGGCAAACGGCCACGAACGGATGGTGCTTTTTATGTGCCACCGGCACGAGGGCCAGGCGAGGCTGGCAACGGACACGAAACGGGGCGGTGCTGGCAACGGTCGCGAAACGGAAAGTTCTCTTACATGCCACCGGCACTAGTAACACATCCGCAATTTCCATTGATCGATTTCGATTCTGATCCTCACTTGCCTCAACACGTCTTCACAAGTAGAGTTTTGTGTCCCAAGAAGGGAAGGTATGCATACGTAGGCTGGCTCCATCCCATGTAGAAGGCCACAGGTTATGGACTCACTTGTCCTGCTGGGTCTTCTCGCGCACAGCACACTTCCAGAGGTCTCGGTCTCTAGTCATTTCCTCAGTGAGACCTAAAGTTCGAAGGTCGTGCTTCACCACCTCGTCCCAGGTTTTCCTGGGTCTGCCTCTTCCACAGGTTCCCTCAACCGCTAGGGTGTGGCACTTTTTCACACAACTATCTTCATCCATTCTCGCCACATGACCATACCAGCGCAAACGTCTCTCTTGCACACCACAACTGATGCTTCTTAGGTCCAGCTTTTCTCTCAAGGTACTTACACTCTGTCGAGTATGAACACTGACATTACACATCAATCGGATCATACTCGCTTCATCCCTTGCAAGCTTACGCATGTCCTCAGCAGTCACGGCCCATGTTTCACTGCCATGTAGCATGGCTGTTCGTACACACGCATCATACAGTCTGCCTTTCACTCTGTGCGAGAGGCCTTTTGTCACCAGCAGAGGTAAGAGCTCTCTGAACTTTGCCCAAGCTATTCTTACTCTAGCAGTTACACTTTCAGCACACCCGCCCCCGCTGCTGACTTGGTCACCTAGGTAACGGAAACTATCAACTATTTCTAGTTTTTCTCCCTGGAAAGTGACGGAAGTTGGTCTCAGAGCATTTTCAGTGTTTATTGTTCCTGAGCATCTGCCACATACAAAAACCATCTTCCTAGTTAGCCTTCCTTTGACATTGCTGCATCTCTTATGTGTCCATAGCTTACACTTGGTGCATCTTATAGAGTTTCTACCTACACCTTTTCTACAGATCGAGCAGGGCCATCTACCTGAAGGTGTTTGTGATTTGTCTACCTTCCTACTGATTACGACTTTGGTTTTAGCTAGATTGACTCTGAGGCCCTTCGATTCTAATCCTTGTTTCCACACCTGAAACTTCTCCTCCAGTTCTGATAGCGACTCAGCAATTAGAGCAAGGTCATCAGCATAGAGGAGCTCCCAAGGGCATCCTGTCTTGAATTCCTCCGTTATTGCCTGGAGGACTATGATAAATAGGAGGGGGCTGAGTACTGAGCCTTGGTGGACCCCTACCTCTACCCGGAATTCTTCACTGTACTCATTTCCAACCCTCACCCTACTAGCAGCGTCCCTATACATGGCCCGCACAGCTCTCACTAACCATTCATCTATCCCTAGTTTCCTCATTGCCCACCAGATAAGGGATCGGGGGACCCTGTAGAAGGCTTTCTCCATGTCAACAAAAGCCAGGTACAGGGGCTTATCTTTGGCTAGGTATTTCTCCTGCAGCTGCCTTACCAGGAATATAGCATCAGTAGTACTTTTCCCTGGCACAAACCCAAACTGCATCTCATCTAAACTAACTCTCTCTCTAATTAGTTGGGCTATGACCCTCTCCGTAACCTTCATCACCTGATCCAACAGCTTGATACCTCTGTAGTTCAATATTCATAAAATAAATTCAAAGTGAATTTAACAGTTTTGTGTGTTATTAAATGGTTAGAATAGCTCTTCCACAATGTAGTTGCTTTTAACACCATAATCTTCATCACTTAATGTCATGTTCTGTGCTGGCATGGGCTGGATGGTTTGACGTGATCTAATGGGCCCAAGGACTGCTTCATCCTCCAAACTACTTTGGCATGATTTCTATGGCTGGATGTCCTTCCTAATGCATCTATGGCTGGATGTCCTTCCTAATGCATATACTGGATGATTTTTCTGTGTCACCAACACTAGCAAGGTTGTCATGCTGCTTGAAGAATATAAGCCCCAAGGAGACAACTTTATGCTAGGAGATGAGGAGTAAAAGTATGAGCTAAGGGTCCAGAGCAGAGATTTCTTGTAGTAGAGGAGCTTCATAACTATTCGCATTTTAGAAGAGGTAGTGGGAGTGATTGGGTGAAGCTGGAAAAAAGATAAAAATAGTAGAGGACCCTTAAAGTACAAGATGTGTAAGAAGTGAGTGAGAATGAGGGACCAGGAGTGTAAATGTTTGAGGGTCAGGGCAAGGAGGTGATAATTGTAAAGAGTGTGTAGGGAGGACAGATGGAATGAATAATGGATGTGCAATAATGAATGAATAAGGGGATGTAGGGGAGGAATAGGAGATGACAGATGGTGAAGAGCAGCAGAATAGTAAAGATGACCAAGTAGACAGAAGGATATGGGAGATGAAATGTGGTTAGCTGGATTGCAGGAGTGAGGGAGGGATGCCAGCATAGTGTATGAAGAGTGTAAGAGACATATGGTGGTGGAGGAGGAGAGAATTTGATGGCTCATTGATTGGAGTGATCAATGAAAGTGTGGGTAGAGAACAGTATTAATGAATGAAAGATGGATAACACGAAAAAGTTATTTATGATATATTAAAAAATATATCTTCATTGTTTCTGAAGCATTGTAATATTACAATGCTTCAAGTGAATTATCATGCTCTTCTAACTTTATATGGTTTTTCATTTGGTAATTATCAAAATCTAATACTTTTGTTTATTTCTAACTTGGTTGATGCCTAACTAGTACAAAAAAAAACTTATGTAGAATAAAAAAGTTTTGGGGTACCATAATATCCCATAGCAAATTAATTCAGCATAGAATCAGCAGAGCCAAACAAAAAGGACCCTAACCTAGAGATATAGGTAAGTATACACAGAGATGGTATGCATGCAGCTTGCTAGCTCAGTAGTTCAGAACAGATTCTGTTGTATTTACTGTAGAAGAAGCATAACAACAACAATGATGGTAATAATTATTCCCATTGACTTCGATGTGTTTGAAGGAAAGGATTAAAAATTTATAAGAAAAGATGCTGCATCTATTTGTGATGGATGCAGGAATGTAATTTGAGTTCAAGTATAGATTTTGCTAAGAAGTCACAATGGGGACAATGATAGTTTTGATTTTGCCTGGGAATGAACAAATGCGTCTGTTGATTATAAAATATAGTTCTTTCATTGATCTGTGTCTTCGACTCAAATTGTTTAGATGCACCATGATACATTTTAGGCTACTCTGATCAATCTAGGCAATAACTTTCCAAAGATGTTAAATTAAGCTGCAGGGTTTTTACTGATTGTTTCAACTTATCCTTATACCATAGCAGGGATTTTCTTTTACTGCAGAAACCCTCTCCTTGTTGGCCATACAAAAGAATTTTCTGAATGTGATCATCATACATTCGAACAGCATGCTTACCTGCATCAAATTCTCTACGGCATGCTTTTAATCCTGGTTATATCACACTTTTCAGAAACTTATCTTACCATTTTATGCTGCAGATATTGTGCAGACAGCATATGTGAAAGGTTTAAAGTTTCTTTATATGCTTGTAATAGGGAGTTCATGCTTCTGCCCCATACAAAAGTGTGTTCAAAATACAAGATTTGTATATGCTTATTTTAGTTTTCAAACTCTTACCGTGTTTATTCCACAAACAATGGGAAAGTTTTCCAAAAGAACTTGTAGCCTTAGATATTCATCCTCATTATCATCATTTAACATCCATTTTCCATGCTGGCATGCGTTGGACAGTTTGACCAGAGTTGGCTCCAGTCTGATCTGGAATGGTTTCTATGGTTGGATGCCCTTTCAAACACCAACCACTTTACAGAGTGTGCTGATTGCTTTTACATAGCACTAGCATGAGAGCTTTTTATGTGGCACTGGCACAGGATTCTTGCATGCCAATCCTCTTCACAGGGGGAATGACTTTAACACTTCTGCTGTGGAGTATGGATCTCCTTGAGTACAACAAGGCACCAGGTATCTTGGTCCTTCATCATCTTGTCTGAAAGGTTCAATGTCCTGAGGTTGTCCTTCATCCCATGTCTTCCTGGTATTTCCCCTTCCACATATTCCATCAACTTTGAGAGATTGGAACTTCTTTATGGAGCTATTTGCATCCATCTGCATCACATAATCAAACCAGCACAGTCTTCTCTCTTACACACAGCATCTAATTCCTCTTATGCCTAGCTTCTCTCTAAATACACTTTGTTGAACAAGTACATTTACATTACACATCCAGTGGAGCATACTAGTCTCATTCCTCTCTAGCCTTTGCATGTCCTCTACATTCAGGGCCCACATCACACTACCATGTAGAATTGTTTTCTGTATACATGCATCATACAATCGTTGTTATTCCATCGAAATAGCCTTGTTTTAGAGGCGGTTTCGGATGTAAGTGTATCAGACAGCAGTATCGTCCTGTGCATGAGCGCAGAAATTCAAAGTTGATCTTACACGAAATTTGAAGAGTCAACCACTAACCAGAACTGAAGTATTTCCTGGTCCTTAAAAATGAACATTAGTCCTTGTGATGCCGTTTTCGTGATATTAGTAGGATTGCGATGAGATTCGTTTACACACACACACACACACACATATATATATATATATATATATATATATATATATATATATATATATATATATATATATATGCCTTCTTTGAACAATACCAATTTTAAAATAAACAGTTTTGATTAAATTATGAATACTAATGATAAGCACCAAGTAGTTCTATTCTAATTAAGAGTAAGTGAGTGGCTTAAATTAAGAAGTAAACATGGCTATACTACAACCCGATTCTGTTTTCCATTTGAAACCAAATAATAATTTCTTTTGGAATAGCTATTACAATGTCATGAAAAAAAGAAAAGGATACGAAATTGGTGGGACGGAAGTGAATAGCAAAAATGTATAAAAATCGAAGTATTTTGGTTGGGAAAAAAAATTTAGGATGGCAATCACCATTGTGAGATATACAGGAACACTAGAGAATAAAAACTTTATCAATTCTTTCCCCTGTTATATATGATATAGAGATAGCTCTTCCATCACCCTGCCACGCTTGAAGGCCGCTCATTCAAACTCCGGTTACCTTTTAAATAAGTGTGAATAAGCAAGGTGTGTCATTCCGACGAGTTCCAGCGATTTGACGTTTTACGGTAAGACGATGCACGACTGTCGTTAAACTGAAATTAACAAAGGTAAACCGTTTTCCGGCAAAATGCGGTCACTCATTTGTCACCATTGTTAATTAGGGTGGCTACCTTTTGCTACCACAACAAACCGAGGCAGTACTCTTCATGTTCTCTGCATTAGTCATTTGTTTTGTTCAGCATTGAATTTTAGTACTGGATTGTCAATGAATTTTACATCGACAATCGAAGCGTCGGCTAACGAGAAAAAAGTGCTTTCTAAAAGTATATGTTTATATCAAATCAGGACAGCAGGAGTTCTGCTTCAAATTTTTTTTGCCGACACATTACCTATTGTAAATATATGTTTTGTAACATGAAAATCTGCCGCCTTCGAAGGCGAGCTGTAGGGTCGTTTTTTCTACTTCTTGTCCTGTGTGGTGTAGTGGTTGTTTATGCTGCTCTCTTAAGATCTAGTAAGTCTTCTCGGTCTGTGTTCCGACTCCAGAAAAAACATTTTCCCCATAAAGTCAAGAAGGGAAACAAAAACAATGCAAGTTTATTGGTGGCTCACTTGAAAGAGAAACACAATGTCCTACCCCGCGAATTGCCTGTTTATGTCGTGGAAGATCACCATGAAGGTAAGGACGCAGTTTACTTTTTTGCTTTCACAACAAATAACATTCTCTTCTCTTATATATTTCAGTCCAATGAGATATATATATATATCTATATCTCGCTCAGAGATTTAATATAACATTTTCTCTCTCTCATATATATCACACAGTCATTGTGTACCGTAAAAAGTGATGACTTTTATTAATTATAGTAAACGTTTATCAATAGGAAAAACAATGTTTCAATTTGCTGTACTGTTTTTTTACAGTCACCCACATATACACTCTCTGTATCCGTATTTGTCTGTCTGTCTATCTATCTAATTGTCTATCGTTTTTATTATGCGGTGTATTTTCAAGAAAGAAGATTTACAAAAAGACTTCAGATAAAATACGCCTAGTGTTCATTTTCTCTATATCTTCGTACGTATGTTTACATGTTTCTATGTATGTATGTGTGTGTATATATAAAAGACTAATGTAACATGATGATACCAGGCTTTAATAGTAGATCACAATATTTGTTTCTGCACCGGACATCAGTTTTAATTTGCTGAGTTTATATTCATATACGATTATGCAATATTAGTCTTTATAATTACTATATAATTGAATATTTTTCAACAACACCCGTGTGCGGGCGCTTTATCGGGTGGAATGCGCTCAAGCACTGCCGAACTTTTCTGAATTACCTCAGAGATACGCTGTACATAACATTTCACCTATCAATTTATTAGATTCTGAGTGACACATTAAGTTGTAGTGATACGAACAAATACAAAAGTAATATCACAATAATAATTCCAACAACAATAACAACAGAATAAAAGCGGAAAAATATTTTTTTATTACGTAGGAAACAAAAATTATCTATTACTTTCAGAAAACTTGCAGGTTATTTGAGGAAGTCAGTTTCTCGTGCATTTGTGTGTGTGATGTATATATACACACACTTACATATGTTTATGTGCGTGTGTATTATGGGCGACAAAAGCAGTATTAGATTAAAACAGCCATTTGTTTATCATACTTAATGCACATGCATCATGAAAGGTAAATTAACTGCAGTATTCATTTGGAGATAATATCTCTTATGGACATACTGGCTTTAAAAACACTTGTATATCAGTAGCAGCAGTGAAAATACTAAATGTACATTTCTGCTTTATTGGAGTATATGCTACTAACAAAGCCTAACAAGGCAGAAACTGAGCTCTGGGCCAGCAGCTTAGCTAAGGTGGCGAGCTGGCAGAAACGTTAGCACGCCGGGCGAAATGCGTAACCGTATTTCGTCTGCCGTTACGTTGTGAGTTCAAATTCCGCCGAGGTCGACTTTGCCTTTCATCCTTTCAGGGTCGATTAAATAAGCACCAGTTAGGCACTGGGGTCGATGTAATCGACTTAATACCTATGTCTGTCCTTGTTTGTCCCCTCTGTGTTTAGCCCCTTGTGGGTAGTAAAGAAATAGGTATTCATGTTGGGTGAAAAGTTAATGGTGTGTATTGTAAAAAAGTGATCATATTGCACAACATACAATATGCTCGTTGAATAGCTTAGAAGAGTTAATAAAGAGAGGAAAAAAACGTCTCTAAACCATATAAATTAAATACAAGGCCATAAGACTGCAGTAAAAAAGAAACTAAATTGTGCAATATTTATAATTATCATCAGAACACTGACATGTATGTGCATGTGTACACAGACTCTTCTACATCTGTTCCCCCCCAAAATCCTCAAAAATACATAAACAAATAAAGACAAATGAAAACAGTTGTATTTCATCTTCATCATGATTATTGTCCTTAATGTTTTAACCAGTTTTGATACTAAACTTGTTTAAACTAACTGTAGTTCTGTGATACAAGCTTCCTGTTTTAAACTAAATTAAAACTTTCCAGCAAAATTTTATGTCACTTATGTTCCTAAAGCTCAATAATGAAAAAGTTATTTTACTAAATGTTTCATAATTTTCAAAATTAATTGAAACAAAGCCAGTGTATTTCAACAGAAATCTGGTAACAAAATGGTTAATAATGATGGAGAATTTGGACAAAGAAATATATTAAGTAGATATCTTTAGCTGATTAAACAGAAACTAGAAAAGATGTGAATGAGAACAAAAACTGAGGGCAACTAGGTTAATACAATATTAAGAAGGTTAAGAATGTTTTAAACAGAGCTTAACAGAGCAGGGGCTAAAACAATATCACCTGTGCTAGCTCACCATTTTGAGATTTAAATTAAAAGTCAATACTAAATATTTGGACTGAACACTTTAAACCTCTTTGAGTTGCTTGCATCAACAGGAAGATGTCAGTGTGACCTTAAAGTCATTGAGGAGAGGAGCTTATAATGGGTGGAAAGGTTCACGATATCGGATGAATATCGCCTTCCCCCATAAAAATTGTTCTTTGTGTTGTTTCAGGCTCCAGCAGGCATGGAAAGAAGTCTTAAGTAAAAATGCAATTCACAACCAGTTTATTTACAAGTTACACAGAATAGATGAAGTGTGTTGCTTTCAGTATTCCATCTCAAACTGTGTGCATCTTGTGGTATCGCGGGCCCATTGCCTTTAGAGATACGACATGCAGACAGGACTAGCCTGGAGACCCAGCCAGCGAAGTGTGTTCAGCAAGAACTTGCGGTGAAGAAGATATAGAATCTATTTGTTGGGCCCTTATATCCAGTTTGCCATCACGAACCTAGTTGTGATCTCATGCATGACAAATGGATGCAGGTGAGGTCTCGCTCAAGTCTCGGAGATGGCAATGGCTGCTGTGAGATCTCATCCAATATGGCGCTGACTGCTTGTGCTGCAACAAGGGCTCCCCCCTGAGAACAGCAGTGCGAAAACAGAATAATTGGAGCAGGCACAAGAAAGAGCAAAGATGGTAACTGATTGTAACCAACAAGATATGGTACAAAAATGTGAAAGTCAAATAGAAAAATAATTGCAAGAAATATAAATTAGCATGCACAAAATTTGGCAAAATGTTAATTGGCAGAGTATTGGAATTGTCCAGTAACACAAGAAAGCAGTTGTCTGTCACAGGAAACACAAAAGAGATTTTCAGATATAAATAGTTTTAGTGAGTTTTTTAAGCCAATGCACAGTGCAGCCAGTCCTGGTGACATAGGGTTTATTCATGTTAGGTAGTGGCAACGAAGGTGGAGATGTAGGTGATGGTGTGGTCAAAGGTGCAGGTGGTTGTGTAGGTGGTTGTAAAGGATCAAAGGTGGGTATGTTTGGGGTGTCATTGAAGGATGTGGACATCGCAAAATGTGCCCTTTTAAGTCTGTCGACTGACATGGTCTCTGCCTGACCATTGATGTCGAGACTAAAAGTTTTGGGTGTGTGTGATAGCACACGAAACGGTCCCTTATAAGGAGAACCGAGAGGTCCTCTGATAGAATCATCCCGACCAAAAACATGAGTCCATTTGTCAATGTCTGGTGGGACGTGAGAGGGAATAGATTGGTCATGCAGATGCATGGGTGGAAGACTTGAGAAATATGAGCGAAGTCTGGTGACATACGACATTGGATCAGGTGGCAATGCGTTGTCTGGCGCTAACATTGTACTAGGGAGTGCCAGGGTGGTACTATAAAGGAGTTCAGCAGAGGAGAAATCTAAGTCTGTTTTAACAGCAGTGCAACAACCGAGAAGAACAATAGGCAGGAATTCTGTCCAAGACTGCGGATCAGGAGTGGCATGTAGAACGGCCTTCAGTTGCCTGTGAAAACGTTCGACTATCCTGTTGGGTGGTAGCTGGTCATATGAATGTGATGAACCCCTAGGATTCGTGATAATTCATGAAATAGGGAAGCCTCAAATTGGTGTCCATGATCAGTGGTTATTTTAGCTGGGACACCAAAGCAAGCAATCCACTTAGAAACGAAAGCTTGAGTAACTGACTCAGCAGAAATGTCCACTATTGCAATGTCCTCTGGCCAATGAGAAACAATCGATGCATGTCAATGTGTAAGAGAAACCACGGCTGACAGGCCATGGTCCAACCAGATCAATGTGGACGTGGCGAAAGCGAGTCTCCATGTGTACAGTGACAAATTTAGTGTACAGGTAGACATTCACCAGGGCTTGGTTCTCAATCTCCTCCTAATCATCATTGTCCTCAAGGCCATGACAGAGGAATATGCCTGTGGATTTTAGAATGCTGGCATTTTACACAAGAGCATGCCCAATCGGTGATCATCTGGTGCATATTAGGCCAGAAAAATCGAGCCGTAATAAGCTTCACCGAGGAAGTGACGCCAGGATGTGACAATGAATGCAAAGCATCAACAACAGAGCACTGGTGGTTCTCAGGTACAAATGGTCTGGGAGAACTAGTAACTGTGTCAAAGAATGGTGCCTTCAGCTATCGTAAGTGGGAGATAGGCAAACTTGCAACAGGACAACTTGGTAGAAACTAAATCCAATGTGTCCAGAGCTGGCTGATCCTGCATAATGGCAGTTAAATCGATTGCAGCTGGAAATGAAAGGGAGCACACAGGAAGATGAGAGTGTGTGTCAGCAGGCACGTTCTCTGTTCCAGGTATGTGCCGAATGCCACTCGTGAACTGGGAAACGTAGTCCAGGTGATGAAAAGCATGAGGCGAGTGTTTGTCCAATTTAGATGATAGAGCAAATGTAAGAGGCTTGTGATCAGTATAAATCACAAAATCTCAGCCCTTGAGTTGATGTTGAAAATGACGAGCTGACAGGTAGATCGCCAAGAGCTCACGATCAAACGTACTGGACCAACGTTCAGTTGGCTTTAATTGAAAGAAAAAAATGCCAAAGTTTTAGTCTGATTGTCTACGGTGTGCTGCAAAACAGCACCAACTGCAGAATCCGATGCATCAACAGTTAAAGAGAGAGGAGCATCGGGAACCAGATGTGCAAGCAAACGGACAGAAGCTATTTCGTTCTTGATTGACTCAAAAGCAGATAACGCCTCGGCAAGTAATAGGAGAATTCTTTTTTGTATTGGCTTTCAGTAGCTGAGTTAAGGGAAGTATCTTGTCTGCACAATCATGAATGAAGCGTCTGCAGAAGTTGACAACTCCCAAAAAGTAACTGAGTTGGTGTAGTGAAGTGGTGGGGTGCGATGCACTGAATTGCATCGACTTTGGAAGAGAGAGGTCTGATACCATTTGAGTCGATATAATGCCCCAGAAATTCCAGAGAAGACTGCCCAAAAACACACTTATCAGGATTGATTTGCACATTGTAGGTGCAGAGACGCTGCAAGAGTTGATTTAAGTGTTGGAGGTGATTCTCACGCATGTCGCTTGCAATGAGTATGTCATCAACGTAAGCGAACACAAAATCAAGTCCACTGACAACTTTGTCGATAAATCTTTGGAACGTGCTTGTGGCGTTCCACAGACTGAAGCGCATAAAAAGAAACTCAAAGCTGCCAAAGGGAGTAGTGATGGGAGTTTTTGGTATGTCCTCAGGATAATTGGTATTTGATGATAGGCACGAACAAGGTCGATCTTAGAAAAAAAATAGTACAACCATGCAAATTGGAGGAGAAGTCCTGGAGATTTCTTATGGGATAGTGATGGGGAACAGTAACCGCATTCAAATGTCTATAATCCCCCACCGGGCGAAAATCAGAACCCCCTTTTGATGCCAAATGAAGGGGAGATGCCCAAGGGCTGGTGGAAGGGTGAATAAGGCCAACCTGGAGCATATGCTTAAACTCAGACCTAGCCTTCTTAAGACGGTCAGGAGCAAGTCGCTGCAGGCGTGAAAAAACAGGTGGCCCAGTGGTGGTAATATAGTGGAGGGTCAAGTGAGTAGGTTTCACCGTTTGGAATAGCTGATCCACCAGCTCTGGGAAAGAAGCTAAGAGTAAAGGAAATGCATCACCAGCAGTGGCAACAAAAAAGAAGGACTGAGAACAGCATTGGTTGCAGCCTTTGCAGGTGTAGACAAAGATGTAGAACCATTGACAAGTCTCTGTCGCCTGACATCTACCAATAGATTAAAATTGTTCAAAAACTCCACACCCAGATCAGCTATGACAAAAATCCACCTAAAATCCTGGCAAAGATTAATGTCAATATGTAAGGAAACTTGACCGTAAGTCGCAATGGGAGAACAATCTCTGAGAGCTTTGGCTTGTCTGTAGTGAGATGCAAAGACCAAATAGAGCAACTAAAACCCGTGTCAACCATAAACACCTCACCAGACACGCGGTCCTTCACAAAAAATGCACAATTTGAGTTGGATTGGCCGGAAGTGCTGGATGTGCTCAAGCCCCCCACAGTTCGTTTCCTGATGACTGGAAAGAACAAGGCTGAATGCATTTATGGGCTTTATGCTGATACCTGGCATGGTACCAATGAAGACTGGAACTAGATGTAAAGGAATCAGTTGAGCATGAACAGGACTGGCTTTGACTAAGACAGTGTGAAGATTGAAGTGCCCTCCCAAAGCACGTCCATTCGGCGTGTTAAAGAAGCAAGTTTCTCCAAAATATCATCATGTGATGAGGAAGATGCAGTGGAGGAATCCTCTGAGCAGGAGTAGACAGGCAAGGTGCTGGCTGGATAGCAAACTCTAAAATTTTATCAGCCATAGTAGCTAGTTGATCCATGGTGTTGGTATCAACTGCTGTGGCTAAAATGGTTTGTACATTGGGAGGTAGCCAGGAGAAGAAAAGCTTCTGTAAGTGCGAGCTATCCTCAGCTGTGTCGCTGAGCTTGCGTAGATGCCATAAAAATTGAGACGGCATCTTGTCTCCTAGCTCCTCATTTTGCATTAGCTGCTTAAACTTAGGCTCCACAGATTTAGTGTTCTGTCAGAGAACCTCGGATTTGACTACCTCATAAGTTGCATCCGGACGAGGATCAGTGATGAGATCTCTGACTGAAGTAGCGAGTGGTGCAGGTATGCTACAAAAGAAGATTTAATTGCCGCTGTGAAGGCACCGCATGTGCCGCAAAATACGCCTCCAACTGTGCAAACCAAAGCATGACGTCACCAGTGAAAGAGGGAAGATTAGGTAAACTCATTTTTTTTCTGTTAGAGGAGAAAAAGAAAAGCACCAAAAAGTGTTGTTGGAAATAACAGTGCGTGTGCGAGAAGAAAAAAATTTTCTGAGCAAAATTTATTGAATTGTGTACTGTATGCACAGACAAGAAAAAAAATTTTGTCACCAAACCTGTTTTTGTGCTGAAAGAAAACAAAAAAAATACCAAAAACACTGTGTTTGTATGTGTGTGCTTGCACCAATAAATTTTCTTTCTTTTTCTTTTTTGTCAGTTGAAAAAGTCACCAGAAAATGGCGTTGAACTGGTAATGTCCTGTCCTATGTAGGGCAATTCAAATTTGGCGGCAGACAGGAATGATGGCTGGAAGTTGAGTTGATTCTTCTGGCATTCTATTGCTCCTTTCGGCTGCCGGAGATCCTTTACACATTCTGGGTCACCATTTTATAATGGGTGGCAAAGTTCACGATATTGGATGAATATCGCCTTCCCCCATAAAAATTGTTCTTTGTGTCATTTTAGGCTCCAGCAGGCGAGGAAAGAAGTCTTAAGTAAAAATGCAATTCACAACCAGTTTATTTACAAGTTAAACAGATTAGATGAAGTGTGTTGCTCTCAGTTTACCATCTCAAACTGTGTGCCTCTTGTATCTGCCGTGGGATTTCATCCAATATGGCGCTAACTGCTTGTGCCGCTACAAGCTCTATGGGCTGAGTTTGATGTCATTATTAACCTTTTTGTTGCCATATTTCTGTTTTAATTAATTTTGAAAATAACGAAGAATCTAATAATATAAAATAACATTATCATTATTAAGCTGGTGTTACGAGCACCATTAAGAAAAAATTTTGATGGAAAGTTTTAATCTAGATCATTTTAAAACAAAAAGTCAGATGGGTTGGTATCAAAAAGGCTTGCTGTCATTCAACAAAGCTCAAGTAAGTCCTTCTTTGAGATATCTTATGTTGAGGTACTGTTCATATACACCAGATAATGCTGTTGTCATGTATTAAGGTACTACTTACATACATTACATAGTATCACTGCTGTCAGACATACTCTCACAAATGCTCTCGGTAGCAGCTGATAGCCATTTGGCTGATTAGCAAAAGCTTTTATGCTAATACACTAAGATCCTTGACTTGCAGTTGTGTTGTTTCCTTTATCCTTTACTACTACAATGTCTCTCATCATCATTATTTAATATGTTTTCTATGCTGGTATGGGTTGGCTTAACAGAAACTGGCAAGAGCAAGGGTGCACAAGATTCCATAGTTTGTTTTGGCTTAGTTTCTACAGCCTGATGCCCTTTCAAATGCCAACCACTTGACATAGTTTACTCTTGGAAATGCCCAAATGCATTTCCTTTTCATCTGGCTCCAGCCATCTCTCCTCTTCTTGTCACCCTTACTGTCTCAACTCCTAGACACTGCATGGAATACTTTATTGTCCTTCCTTTCTAGAACAACAACCCATTGGAATTCTTTCTCTGCCAACATTATACTTATATTTTCAAAGATGGCATGCTGATATTCATTAATCACATCACTCTCACCAGTCTATGTGGGGTGGGAGACAGACTTAAAAGTCATGGGTACTGTCCCTCATTTTCCTGATTAAATCCTACTAAATCATATTTCCTCAGGTTAGGTTATGGAACTTTCCTCCATTGTACCCAAATAACTGAGTTTATTAAGTTTTACTGAAAATTAATAGGAGGAAAAATTAAATGTCTAATTAGGAAAAAAAACTATATTACTGAGAAGCTAATTATAGAATTGAAGAGTTAAAAACTACTTAAGTACAAAACAGAGGATTTTATTCATGAATCAATTCATTTTTAGTTGATAAAAAATAATTATGAAAAGTGTTGCCTCCGAGAAGGCTGTTTAGATTATTTGGCCACCATAATTTATAATTTCTTTTTATGCATGCTTTATTAATTTCTTGAATATATTTACTTTTATTTTTTAGTTTGCGACTGTCTTGAATATATTTACTTTTATTTATGATTGTCATCTGTTCAAAATTAAATGAAAACTGTCTTTGCATTTTATATAAAGAATATAAAGCTATTGTAATGTGATTTCATTAATGCTATTCAGAACACTTAGCTGTAACATCTGGCAGTGGCTGTTGTAGAAGTATATTATTAGTAAACCCTGCTTTTGACACACTGCTTTAAGTTTCATGTTTTTCAATTTATTGATAAACATGACATGTATATCAAGGTTATTTTATTATAATTGCCATCACCCCCTGTTTTTGTTTCTCCATGCTATATTTTTGAATATAGTACAGTCAATAATATTTTATCTGTTATCCCCAAAACTCCCTAAGTTTGAAACTTTTTGAGTGAGAGAAGTTTATGGATTTTTTATATTGATATTTAAATTTGATAACATTTTGTGTGTTTTGATACCTTTCCATTCTCAGTTTGGTACCATCACAAAATAAACTTAGGCTGGCCTGAACTGGGTCAGCAACAAATCTGTATAAAACTGCCTTTATGATTTATGTATCTGTATATATATAAGGTTGGATGTGTGTGTGTACCTGAATGTAGTTTATGCACATCCACAAATTAGCACGCATGTTGCTCGAATTTTAGGAGGACATTCGTCACAATCCGAGCTGTATTTTCGTCAAATTATTTTCCCCGAGGTACCCGCGAATAGAGGTAAATAATTTTGAGCCATAACAGTTTTCATGGCAGAGAAATCCACTGTAGTGACGCCATTATTGTTTACAAACATGAGTTAAGTTCTCTCCTAGCGACGGTGTAAAGAGAGGGAGAGAGAGAGAGATATATATAACAAATTTTTAAAATTTCGTCTTTTTACTGAGTGATTGACGGGCAAAAACAGAGACAGGTGTTGTTATGTATGTATGTATGGCTTTAGTCACACACACACACACACGAGCATGTATGCATACAAAACACACGTATGCAATGTGTGTGTGTTGCCCGTACATATATATATATATATACAATATAAACAATATTCTCCATTTCTCCACAACTAATTTCCAACTTAGCTGAATCCGTTGCTCTACTTATAGCGATATATAGCTGGTCGTGCATGAACATGGGAGAGAGCAGAGGTTACCAGAGCAAAAGACCTACGTGTTGACTGTAGACACGCTCCTTCACAAACTATCAGCTATTATTTTGTAAACAATGTTTCAAAACTGTTTATGTTTTCGAAAGGAGAGATAAGACTCTCACATCTCTGTGGGAGAAGGAGGCTTCTCTGTTCCTGTTACATTTCCGTGTGCCAAATTTGTTTCAGTTGTTGGTATTACTCGAGTAGGAGGTGGTGGTGCGACAGTGGCAGGGGCAAAGGTGTGTAAAAACATGTATGCAATAGGTGTATGTATGTATATGTTTGTGTGTGTGTGTTGCCCATATATATATATACTTAGTTGTGATCTGAACATAACTGCTTCTCACACAGAGGATCGGGGGGCCCTTTTGGGTGTTCTATTTTTCCTGCTGGAAGGGTTCTCAACCCATGGGCAAAGTGGGGTTACATGATGGGGGTGGTGTTTTCAAAAGGGTTGGTATATGCAACCTGATCACCTCTGCCGATCAAACTCCAAACCCATGCGCCCCTGCCACGACACTGATTCTGCAGAACTGGGTTGGATATGAAAACCAACTTTAAAGTATAAATATAGATGTTTTTGAATCAGCAATGTTCGGTTAAGTCCTATTTGGGGTGAAAAATCAATAAACTATTTCCTTATGGGGTTTTCCATTTAATCAGGATAAAAAAAAATCGATAAACCGATTCCTTATAGGACTTCCCACTAAAATTGGTTACACCCCATTTTCAACCATAATGTCTACCAGTTTTGATGTATTTTGTTCAAACTTGATGCCGGCATTTCTTAGGATTCATGGGATTCATGACTGCTTTAAGTTCTCCAAAAACGAAAAAAAAGAAAGAAAAGCAATCGATGAGTGGAAAAAATCGATAAACTGATTCCTTATGGGATTTCCCAATCAAATTGTCTGCAAAATTTCAGCCAAAAGTTTACCAATTTCAACGGATTTCATTCAAATTTGATGTTGATGTTACTTAGTTTACTTTGAAATAAAGAGCTTGATTAGCTTAATAATCCTAACTTAATCCCGAGCAATGCCGGGCTATACTGCTAGTAAGTTATATTATGACATGTAAAGGGATACCATATTCAGACTAGGGTCTCATTCTAAAGCTGCCATACTTCATAGATGCAAACATACAGGATGGGTTTTTTTTTGTATATTTGTTGAGTCTGGAGGAAAAGGCAGTGCTCATGGTCCTTGCAGGCCATCTGAGACTAGTGAGGGTTGTAAGGTAAGATTGATGCCATGTTTCACTTAAACTGTTGCAATTCAACATCAACAGGAAAGACATTGACAAGCAGATTCTAAAAGACCGATGTTCTGTGGAGAAAGGATTGGACATAGTGATTAGTATGGGGTCAAAGTGAGGGTGGTGGATGTAACAAGGTTGATGGGAAGTGGAGAGACAAGTGGGTCATGGCTACCTGAGTAGTGTGTGTACAAGACCAGCTTTGATGAGCAGGAACTGTTATAGTTGTATATTAGAAAAAAAAGGTGGGGTCCTAAATCTAATATACTACTATCAAATTGTATTTTTATAGTATTTTTGTCTTTTTGAAAAGTTTTTGTTTTGTTATTTGCTTTTCAATTCCCCTTATGTTGTCTACATCAATATTTAAATTGATTTGATTTACATTTGTCTAAGTCAAATTTGAAATGCAAAACTATTATATCAGCATATTTTGGCCATTCTGGCTCACATAAAACTTTTCTATACCTGTGGTTTTTGGGATATGAACTTCATGTTAGTTATGGATGGTCTTGCATTGAGAATTCTATTTTCTAAAGTGGTGTGATTAAGAAGGGTAATTTGACTCTGAAATATGATTTGCACATCTTTAGGTTTACAACTAACTACAACACTTATAAACATTTATTTTAAACTACCACATGTATCCCTTACTCCCACCTTTGTATTCCACTCATTATACCCACTGCTGCATATCTCTGAACTCTATTTCTGTCCCTATATATTTCTCTCTCTCTCACCCAGCTGAACATCTCTTTATAACCTGATGTATCTACAGGTTTACTATACTACTGTTCTCCATCCTCCCTATACTGCCACTCATTACCTCTTGTTTAGATTATTCAAGAGATGTTAATCATACTGTCTCTGCTGAAATATTCAATATTGAATCAGTAAGCAAACATATAGACTTGTATATTTATCGGAGTAGTGAGATAATTATCTAACAGTTGTACACTTCTTAAGATGATAAATGATTGTAAAGTGTGTTAAGCCAATATTAACCCTTTTGATACCAATCTGCTTGTGACTACTCTTGGTTCTATGATACAAACATCTGGTTTTAAAAGGATTTACATTAAAACTTTCCATCAAAATGTCATGTAATGTTCCAAATACTAGCTGAATGACGACAAAGTTATTTCATTAAATTCTTTCGTTTGTAAAATTAATGCTTGGGACATCTTAAAAGTTAGAGCAAGGTAAGTAGGTCAAAAAAAAAAAGAAAGAGCAACAAAAGAATGATGAGTCATATTTTTTTCATTGTCAAATATAGTCATTTGAACATTATTTACATTTTGACAGATTTTGTCCTCGTCTTGTTTGTTGTTAACATGTTTCGGCTGATATACCCTCCAGCCTTCATCAAGTGTCTTGGGGAAATTTCAAACCTGGGTTCTCATTCCTAAGGTATTTTTCGATGTTGTTGTTGTTATTATTATTATTATTTAGGTCACTGACTGGAATTGAACTTGGAATCTTGAGGTTAGTAGCTCGCACTCTTAACCGCTACACCATATGCCACGGGCATATGGCATAGTGGTTAAGAGCGCAGGCTACTAACCCCAAGATTCCGAGTTCGAGGCAGTGACCTGAATAATAATGATGATAATAATAATAATAATGATGATAATAATAAAAATATAATAACAACAACAACATTGAAAAATACCTTAGGAATGAGAACCCAGGTTCGAAATTTCCCCAAGACACCTGATGAAGTCTGCAAGGTATATCAGCCGAAACGTCCCCATAACTTACTGGTTTCACAAGAACATGCTAATAGAATAAGTACCAGGCTTATCATCATAAAAAAACCCCACTAGGCTGTGTCTCATATTTTTGTTTGCCTGTTCAGTTGTATCTATCAATTTATCTTTGTATGTGTGTGTGTGTGTGTGTGTATATATATATATATATATAAACACCCTAATGGGGGCCTCAACTCCCAAATTTTAGTAATTTCTTTTATGATCCAAAACTATGTCAAAAGTACTGATTGGATCTTTATGAAATTTGGAAATTATATTCTATGCATAAGGGCCATAACCCCCATGACAATCCATATATTTTTGCTGTTGATGAAATTTTGACCATAGATATTATACACAAATGAAGTAATATTTATAAAATTTCATCATCTTACAAGTTAGGAAGACCCCTCCATAGGGACTTAACACCCACAATTTTGTCATTTTATCTAAGCAAAAACGAATACAGTTGTGCTCTTGGAAGCTGTAGGGTTACCCGAGCATAAAAGATGAGCATTATTTGTAATCCAATGGTACAACAGTGTAACAGTTTGCTTTGACATACCCTTATATTGTGATTTTTGCAATGTGGTGCATAAATTGTTAAGTAAATGAGAGGCATCTTTGCCTCCACTGATTCAGTTGCAAAGTGTTGAGTAAAGTTATTTGATTGCAGACCTCCTTTCAGTCTTTTTATTATCACTGGGTCACACATAGTCCCCAGATGGTAACATTGATTTCAAGGCCTTCCCACATGAGTGACTGGTTATTCAAAGACATTTATAGATTGTAAATTTATTCTGTCCAGTTACATATCAGTATAGTGGTCATTGGCAAACTCCAGAGGTGACACTTTCATTTCTCCTTAGCCCTCACGTCACACAGTTGTTAATGTTTATTTCAGTTGGGTCATGCCCTTCCAATTGCTATACATTCGTAATACATCTTACGGATGTGCCTGTCACCCAGATGGTGAGGAATCCTACATTGGGAGTGGTAACGACTAGGGTACTGTAGCTGACTGCTTATTGTGATCATTTGTCTTTTGGTTTCCTGTAGCTTTGCTCTCTTTTACAAACCCAGTGAACATATATTTCCTATTTCAAAGAAATTCAAACAATAGATATAAGACCCAAGTTAAAAAGATTCTCAACAATTCAACTTCTCTGGTTGACATTAAGATGCCCACCCCCAACAGGAGCCTTAACTCTCACTTTTAGAGCTCCATGACCTTCATTTTTCAGGAGTAAAATCTTTTTAACAGGTTCAATAAAACTGGAATTTTGGAATATTTGCATAAAAATAAGTAGTATGGGATACATGTGGCATGATTACAATTTTTTTAGGGTGTGTAAAGAGGGAAATAACCCTCATCTGCAATTTTGATGAAATTCGAAACATAGATATTCCAGTTCATTACAGAAAATATAACAGAAAAATCTAATTCTTCAATTGCAATAGACAGACATGAAAGTTAAGGATTATAGGAAAATAAATGGATAAATTAAAGAAACCTAGTGTTAGATGTTTTATTGAATTGTGATATATTTCAAACGAAAAATTCTTACCATCATCATCATCGTTTAACGTCCGTTCTTCATGCTAGCATGGGTTGGACGGTTCGACCGGGGATCTGGGAAGCCAGAAGGCTTTACCAGGCTCCAGTCTGATCTGGCAGTGTTTCTACAGCTAAAAATAAAATTTCTTTGTTACATAATAAGATTTACTTTATTTATTTATTTATTTTTTCAGTGTTATCACATTGGATTGATGCAGGCAGCAATGGAATAATTCGAAAAGCTGGGAACACATTGGTATGTCTTTGTTAATCATTGTTCTATAGTGTTACAAAATAGAGTGGCAAGTTGATACCAGAATAAATGTCTAACTTTTTAGTATTCAGTTGTGGTCATTTGTTACTCTGCATTCTGAGTTCCGTTCCTATTGGGATCATGTCTTTTATTAAAAATTGAAATAAATACTTGTAATATATGATGAGTCAATCCAGTCTATTACTCTATATAAATTGGTCCTATGTCTAGTCAATAGAAATAAATATATTAGTACCATAAAAATCTTTGAATTTATTGTTAAAATATTATCCAGACTAAAATATTATTCAGACTAAATTGTCACTGTTTTAATGAGATCTCTCTTTCTTAACTTATCTGTAGAATTCTTTTCTACTCTAGGCACAAGACCCGAAAATTTTTTTTTTTTTTTTGGAGGGGGTGGTAGTCGATTAGATTGACTCCAGTATGTTACTGGTTCTTAATTTATTGACCCCGAAAGGATGAAAGGCAAAATGTGTTTGTGTTGTACTTTATTCAGGAAAAAGATGTAACCTCTTGATTATTTACAATTTTGAAAAACATTTTCTGCTCATTATTTCTGAGGTCATTGATTATTTTAAATATATATATATATATATATATATATATATATATATATATATATAGTTACACACACAAACACACACACACACACATCTAGAGCTACAAGTCTCTCGTTTCTTTTGTAACCTGATGATGTTTTAAGTACATTGAAAACTTTATACACCTAGAAACCTGCTTTTTCAGGTAAAGAAAAATGTATTTTAATAACCTATGGCAAAAAAGTTATTAAAAACTAGTTCTGTATAGGTTTACAGATTGATTTATAACTTACTTGATTTAATTTATTTAAAATTTTTCTTTGAACAGCTGTTACTGCCAAAATAATAATATTAATGATTAAATAAGAAAGAGAAAAAGATATCATGCAGTTTCTCAATATTATATTATTTTAAAGTTTAGTATAACATGTGCTGTAGTATTTGTTTTTTTAACTCGTAAATGCTGCTGCTGATGATAAAATGCTTGACATTATAGAGTGAGGTTAGTACAAGAAAGGTATCTGTAAAAATATCATTTTAACCAAGTTGACTCTGTAGTGAAGAAGCTTGCTTCACAACCATGTAGTCTCATGTTCAGTCCCCCTGCATGGCAGCTTAAGTGTCTTCTACTTGGTCTTCAAGCAACAAGAGACCATTCTTAAAGCCACTCATAAACTTGTGCTTTGCTCATGGCAGCATCCACCTTGTAAGCTGTTTGAGGCACAACAACTGTTTCAGCCACTGTTTTCCCCAGCAGAAAACAGAATTTCATGGAAGCATGCTGTTCCTTTGTTTCAGCCATTGCAAAAAATTGATGAACAGGATGTATGTATGTGAAAAAGTTGAGTTCTATTTCATCCTTCACTTTGGAGGGTTCCAAAGGGCGATTTTCAACAAAGATTCTTCATATTTTGTTGGTAGCTTACTGGCGTAAGATTTTTATGAATATGAAATTATTACATATATATAGTGTGTTATGAGAATTTATGGAAAATATCCCATAGAAACTCAACAAATTGTTAAAGATGGAGAAGAGAAGATGTTAAAATTTGAAAAGAATTTTAATACATGCATGCGATTGTTTCAAACAGTGATATCAAACATGTAAATAACATGGTACAATAATTAAAATGAATTTAATTAATTACAAATTACTGTTCTCCTCAGTGCAAGACGAATACATAAAAAATTATTATTATTATTATAGAAGACTAGATGGAGGAAATATCAAATAACGGTAAAGGGACATTTTTAAGAGATGTTTCAATATTATGTTGAAAAATTTAAAAGGCCACACAATGCAAATAAGATTTAAGATGAGGTAACGTAAACTAAAAGTAAGTTACCTGGTAATCTTTGGTCGTATATGTATCCAATATTTTGGGACATACACGTCCCTTCTTCAGGGTTAAAAAGGAACTGTCCTTGGAAAGGTGTCTTTTGTCGTGATAAAATAGTTCTATGATTAAAATAAAATTCAACTCTTTTCCAACCCTGGAAAAGTAATTTATTGGAAATGAATGACACTGCTTGCATATAAGTCATTCTCATTCTTACAACTGGTGTCAAGAAAAAAAAAATACACACATATACATATGCTTGCATACACAAACACTTATTATATATATTTAACATTCACTTTTCCATGTTTGCATGGGTCAGATGGAATTTGTTGAGGCAGATTTTCTACAGCTGGATGCCCTTTCTGTTGCCAACCCTCATCCGTTTACAAGCAAAGAAATATCACTCCATGGCCAGACATGTTCTTGTAGAATGTCAGAAATGAATGACACTGCTTGTATGACAGTGACAGTCATTTACAACTATCATGCATTGTCAAGACAAAGAGGTGTAAAAACACTCTCCCTCATAGACACACATCTAAAACAACAGGTTTCTTTCAGTTTCCATTTACCAGATCCATTCACAAAGCTTTGCTCATCTCAGGTCTGTAGTAGAAAACATTTGTCCAAAGTGCCATGCAGTGGGTCTGAATCCAGAACCATGTGGTTGGGAAGTAAACTTCTAACCACATAGCCACACCTGTGCCTGTATATAATGATGATACAATTATCTTTGTACAATATAATTGTCTTTTTCTCGGTACATAATTAGTTTTAATTAGCCCGTTTTGATACTCAGTGCATTAGTTATGATATCACTGACTTGACTATTGTTTTTCATGAAGTTGGCATCTCTGAGGAGTTTCTCTCATCTTGCTCAGTTCTATTTCTGGAAGTGGTGAGTAAAAGGTGTGAATGAAACTTTCTTTTCTAAGAACATTGGTGGGACAGATGAAATAACTACAAATAAAGAGTAATGAGCTTGATTTGATTGATTTGTTGAGAACTTAAGAGCTCTTCATCATATAAATATCATTAAATATTTAATAGCATTAAAAAAATCCTACATTAGCAGTTTTGTGAAGAGTGCACTGATTAAATGTGTAAGCTGGTAGATTATTTACTGGAGTCTAGTAAGTTTGTATCTCTTTCCTTTCTTCATATAAATACATATTTTAGTTGTTTGGCTGGTATTATAGTATAATAAAATTAACTCAGTTAATCCAAACATCAGCATTTCATTTATCTTTCACAGTTTTAAATAAATTCACTTGTTCTGTATTTCGTGTTCTAAGGGATTTGTCATTGGATTAGTAAAGTAAGAAAGTAATGGAGAAAACAGTATTCTTTCTCTTCATAAAAAGAAACTCATTATCTATATATATATAAAGCAGAATTTGTGTGTCTGTGTGTATATTCCTTATGCATTTGAAAACTTAGTTGCCAATATTGATGTATGAGGTATCAAAAGATTCAGTAATCTTTCACCTACCAAATAAACTTTATTTTCATTTACATATTTGCATTACAAAAATTTAACATTATAATCTTTCTACAAGTCAACTTTTGTAAATGACATTTTATACCATGAAGATGATGGCATCACATTTTCTATATGACTGAGAAGTATGTGAGGTGAATATACACATATTTTTGTGACAACTGACACACACACACATATGAGGAGGGAGAGACACACACAGAGGAAGAGACATATGCCTGAGATGTGTGTGAATGTATGTCTCTGTGTGTCTGTCTTAGTATATGTATGTGAGAGTATGTTAGACTGTATATGTGTGTGACTGTATATGTGATAATTTTTATGTTAGGCCTCGGACAATTACAAATACACATCTACACATGTGTATGAGTGTGTTTGTATCTGTGAGTGTATGTATGTTTACACATTCATTACGTCTATAGTAAAGGACATTTTACACCATTTTAATGAGCCTACATCTAATGAAGTAGCCATCCTTATGGTAGGTGATCACCATGAAAATCATGATATTCTCATTCCTGCAGAGTTTGTGTGAGTGTGTGCATATGTTCCTTATGCATTTCAAAACTTAGTTGCCAATTTTGACGTATGGGGTATAAGTCAACTATCGTAAACATTTTGTATCACAACGATGACTACATTATATTTTCTATATGAGTGTATATGAGTCTGTGAGTGTATGTGTGTTTGTGTGTTCATAACGTAATGACTGAGAAGTATATGTGTATAACTATGTGAGGGTGTATGTGTGTGTCAATATACATACCTTTTTTTGACAACTCACACACACACATTCATGCACACATCTAAGGAGAGAGATGCACACACACACAGGAACAGAGATATGCCTGAGGTGTGCATGGATGTATGTCTCTGTATGTCTGTTTTAGTATATGTATGTGAGTGTGTGCGCAACTGTATGTGTGATAATTTTTCTATGTTAAGCCTCACACAAACACACACATGCATCTACACATACATATACATATATGTATGAGTGTGTGTTTCTGCGTTTGCTACGTCCATAGTAAACTATATTAAAGGACATTTTATACCATTTTAATGAGCCCATATCTAATGAAGAAACCCTCCTTATGGTAGGTAATCCCCCTGAAAATCGCGATATTCTCATTCCTGCTTGAGATAACAACCTTAAACTTGTTTCAGAGGCTCATCCCTCTTATGATACTCTCCTGTATCCTCTTATTTTGTTGAATGGACAAGATGGGTATCAGTTCAATATTCTACACATTGAACCTGCAACACGAGAGCCAATTACAAACAAAAAGGTGTTGTCAAATGACTTCTATTTTTACCAACTGATTTTAAGACCAGAACAATCAAATTAATTACATATATATCATGATCTATTTCCGCAATATTTGGTTGATATGTATGCTAAAGTTGAGTGAGAGTCTACACTCGTAACAATAAAAAAAAATTAAGAGCAAAAAATTATGTTCATCTTTAAGATGTTCTGAGGACAGATGGTAATATTAAAAACATGGGGCAACTTATAATCCCCTCATTATAATTAATTCATAGGTGGTCCTTGATATATGCACAAACAAACACAAGATGCTATGACATATGGAAAATCAAATCTTTTTGTCACTTTCACCTGCAATCCTAAATGGGAAGAAATAAAATCTAACCTTCTTCCAATGTTGCATCTTCTGGTATTGCAGTTACCCTCCTCAATAAGGGAAGAACTGCTCGTTCCATGTTCAAGCTCCCTCTAAACCTTGCAATGAAAAAAATCTCAAATGTGCAACATTTCCAAAACTCTGCAATGGCAATAGTTCTCCAACAAACTTGCCTCATTGTTTGGGAGAGTGCACTATATCACATTGTGGAGCTCTAGAGATACTTGACCATACCCTCCAAGACATAAAAAAACAATAGCATGCTCATGGGAGGAGTAACAGTTCTTGCAGGAGATTTTCATCAAATGTTGCCAGTTATCCCAAATAATCAAAAGCTGATGAGGTCAATGCATGCTTCAAAAAATGGTACCTTTGGAGACATGTGAAAAAAATTCATCTTACAAGCAACATCAGAGTACTTTTACAAGGTGGTCTTATGAACTTCTTAAGATGGCTAATGAATATTAACATTCAACTCAAGACTTCAGCTACATGAAATTACATGTGATCAAATGATACTTTCTCCTAGGAATCTTATGGATAAAGAATTTCCTAATTTATCTGTCAATTACACTGATGTAAACTGGGTATCTGAAAGAGCTATACTGGTTCCAACTGATGAACTTCTTCAAAAGTCAACAGATACATCAGAAATGACTTTTCGATCAATTGACAACAGTCGATAAAGATCAGGTTGTTCAATACCCCGTTGAATTTCTGAACACACTTAAACCCACTGGGATGTCACTGCATAACTTGACACTAAAACTGGGTGCTCCCATTATGTTGCTTAGGAATCTTTAACCATCTCACCTGTGTAATGGAACTCGCTTGATTGTTACTTCCATGAAGGCCCATGTCCCCAAGGCAGCAATCATAACAGGTAGTCACAAAGGAGAAAATGTCTTCATTCCAAAATAATGAAAAAAACAGCATTCTTTAAGTAACAAACAATGATAACAACCACTAGATAACATTGATAAGTGTATTAATTTGATTTACCATCCATATTTATATATAAAATACTACAATTAACCATCATTCTTGATGGCATGGGACCAACTAGTATCTTTATATTTATTGTTTACTCTGAATAAGAACAACAGTAACCTGGGAAACGCCAGGTCATTTAGCTAGTTATTATTATTAAGAAGGCAGTGAGCTGGTAGAATGCTTAGTAGTATTTCTTCAGGTTTTACATTCTAAGTTCAAATTTCGCCAAGGTTGACTTTGCTTTTCATCCTTTTGGAGTCGATAAAATAAGTACCAGTTAAACACTCAGGTTGATGTAATCAACTTTCTCCCTCCCTCTAAACTGTTGGCTTTGTGCCAAAATTTGAAATCCTTATTATTAAGGTGGTGAGTTGGCAGAATTGTTAGCACACCAGACAAAATGCTTAGCACCATTTCATGTACTTTACATTCTGAGTTCAAATTTTGCCATGGTCAACTTTGCCTTTCATCCTTTTGAGGTTGATAAAATAAGTACCAGTTGAGTACTGGGGCTGATGTAATCAACTCACCTCTACCCCAAAATTGCTGGCCTTGTGCTAAAATCTGAAATTATTATTATTATTATTATTATTATTATTATTATTATGGTGGTGAGCTAAAGCATTTTGCCCATCTCTATGATCTGAGTTCAAATTCTGCCAAGGTCAACATTGCCCTTCATCATTTTGGGGTCGATAAATTAAGTACCAGTGAAACACTGGGGTCAGTGTAATCGACTAGTTCCCTCTCCCCAAAATTTCAGGCCTTGTGCCTTTAATGGAAAGGATTATTTTTGGTTTGGCTCAGATTTGGTCTTATTCTTTGTAGAATTTATGTGGGTAGTGGGTTACTACCTCTAACCTTAAGTATCCACAAGTTTTCAGCAGTCTTTCAAGTGCTTAGAACTCTTGATAATCCTTGCTGTCTGTAAGAAACAAACTTTGTGTAGGAGCCTTACCGGCATTCTATTTCAATATCCTTCAGTCATTTTTCTATATCTTGGCTTACTGCTCCCAATGCACCAATTATTATAGGTATGACCTTTACTCTTTGCATGCTCCAAATTCTTCCTATTTCAAATTTTAAGGGATTGTATTTTCTTTGTTTTTCTTCCTCTTTCTTTATGATCATGGAATCAAACGGGTATGATGGGCTGATAAGTAAGCAACTTTGCTTTTTATTATCTATGATTGTAATATCTGGTCTATTATTTTCTAGCTTCTTGTCTGTTTGAATAGGAAAATCCCACAAAATTTTACATTTCTCTGACTCTAGTACTCTTTCAACACAATTATTGTACTGTGTATTTCCAGCTTCAAATCCCCATTTCTGGCACAGTTTCCAGTGTAAAACTTTTACAAGCAGGTTGTGCCAACTTGGGGCATTCTACCACAATGTGTGCCACTGTCTTGTTCCAAGTTCCACAGTCTCTACATTTTTCTGACACATTCTTTCCATATATATTTTTTCTCAAGTTGTTTTTTATCACTTGATCTTGGGCTGCTACAACTAGGCTTTCTGTTTCTTTTTTTAATTGCCCCTTTTTTAACCAAACCCAGGATTTTGTTCCACATATGTCTTCAGTAGCACTCCAAAATAAGCCATGCAGAGGTTTCTCTTTGATCTATCTGACATGCTCTCTTTGTATTTCATTCTTGTCCTTCTCTCCTATTACGTGCTTCAAAACCTGTTCTTTATTAACTGTCTTCAGTAGTTTTTCAGTGCTGCTCTGTAAATTTTCTATTAGACTTTTTCTTTTCATCTGTACACATTCTTCTACTGCTATTAAGTCTCTTCCACCCTGGTCTCTCCTCAAGTACAGCTGGTTGATATCAGCTTTTGGATGGTGGGCTCCATATATCGTCAACTTCCTAGTTTTTCTGTCAAGTTTCTTTATATCGTTTCTGCTCCAGTTCTGTTATTCCAATTCCGTATCTGATTAAGGGTGTTGCTCTTGAATTTATTACTTCAATAAGATTTTTGGAATTCAGCTTTTACTGCAATAATTTTCTTACTCTCTTTATGAACTCTCTACTGGTAATTTGTTTCATTTCTTCATTTTTTATCTTGTCTGTTTCCAGTATTCCCAAGTACTTACACCAATGTCATTTCTCAACCACTCTCATTGTTTGCTCATTTGGCATTTCAATTCCCTGGCTTCTTTCAAATCTTCCTCATTTCATTTTCAATATAATGCACTTTCCTATCCCAAATTCCATACCAACATCATTTGAGAAAATGCAGATAGTATGTACAAGACTTTCAAACTGTTTCTCATTTATCACATAAACCTTTATATCATCCATGAAAAGGAGATGATTTATCCGACCATTTCCTTTCCCCAAATTGTAAGCAATTTTATCTTTTCGTAGTATCATAGTGAGCAATGTCATGGCCAATACAAATAATAAGTTGACTCCAAGACTCACTCATAGGCCTCAAGAAACAAGTTAGAAATTCAAGTCGCTATTATGTACATTTAAAAGTACTTTTGATAATGTTTACAGATTAAAGTGTTTTTGGAATCACAGAGACAATGTTTTTCATAGGATATGAGCAGTTCCCATGAGTGCTATTTTTTAAATTTCTTCCATTTTTGGATTTCCTGTTATCTGAGATAGGTAACAATCGGCCCTTTTTGCTCTCATTCCTAGGGCACCTATGACAACAGATATTGTTTAAGTCTTGAAGTTCCACATTTTGCCAATTTGTATTTCAAGACATTTATATTTACTCAGTTTTTGGTAGGTCTTGACACATACATTTATGTTGATTGGGACAGTTATATCAATGAGGTGACATGATTTTTGTCTGAAATCCTTCAGTATAATGTCTGGCCTATTTGCGTCTATCATTGTCAGTTTGAACAGTAAAGTTCCAAAGGAGTGAGATGTGATCATTCTTAAGCTCTGGAGGTGGTTTGTGTTCCAACCAGTTTTTATCATGGGGTGGGCCCAGGTCTTTGCAAATTATCCAGTGAATATGAGGTGGTATCAAAAAGTTCCTAGACTAGTTCTGTAGTGTGCCAACAGATGGCAGTACACAGCTGCATGCATAGTGAGAGCTAGCAGTGATCTTCATAAGGCAGTGTGATGAGTGACATCGCAGTGTTTGCTTCACAAGGTGTGAAATTTGTGTTTTAGTGATCACATGTATGCTATCATCTGTGATTTTTGTCATGGACAGGAAGTTGAAGAAAAGAGCAAATGTGAAAATTTGTGTTAAATTTGGGAAGTCTGTTACAGAGACATTGAGCATGCTTCGGCAAGCTTCTGATGACCTAAGCTTATGACAAGCTTAGGTTGTTTGCAATGTTTTAAGTAGCATGGCTGCTTTGAACATGGAAGAATGTCCCTGGAAGACAAGGAAGACCTACCAAAGCATCAACCCCAGAAATGTGGAGTAAATTCATCAGCTTGTGCATGAAGATTGTTGAAGGACAATCAATGATGTTTTGAAGCGTTTGAGGGAAGACATTTGGTGAAAGTGACCGGATCTGTGGAGAAAAAAGGATTGGATCCTTTACAATGACAATGCACCCTGTCACTGAACCCTCCTCAATCTTGAGTTTCTCGCCAAAAACAACACAGTATCATTTCCACACCCACCCTATCCACCAGATTTAGCACCTGCAGACTTCCATTTCTTCCCCAAGATGAAAATGCAGCTCAAAGGTTGCTGTTTTAACAAGAGCAAATTGCAGAAGGAAAATGCTTATGGAAAATGACTTCTGTGCAATGTCAGTGCACATGTACAACAAAGTGCAAATGTATTGAGAGAAAAGTTGGGCATAAGAGAAATCAAATGTAGCAAGCAAGAGACAAGATTGCATTGGTTTGGGCATGTGATGTGTATGAATGAAGACAACTGCATAAAGAAGTGTTGATCACTGAAAGTAGATGGTACCCACAGAAGAGAGAAAGGCAGGATGATGTGGGATGTAGTGGTAAGGACTGATCTCAGGATGTTGGGCCTCACAGAGGAATGACGATGTATCGAGATGTCTGGTGATATGAAGTTCTTTAGAAGACCTGCCCATGTCAGTAAAACTGAGTTCTAGAAGTGTTGTGTGTCCCACCCACACTTAGACACTCTACTACAACAAACCAAACTACATCTCTTCCTCACATTTCTACTTCATGCACTAGGCTCACCTCCCACTCCCCAATCCTGACTTTGTGCCTATAGTTCTTCTTCTTCTTCTTCTTCAGGAATGGAGGCAAACAGCATGTCTTTGAGCTATTTATTACAATGTGTTTGTCAGTATGTCTAATGTCATCATCATCATCATCATCGTTTAATGTCCGTTTTCAGCGCTAGCATGGGTTGGACGGTTCGACCGGGGTCTGGGAAGCCAGGGGCTGCACCAGGCTCCAGTCTGATCTGGCAGAGTTTCTACAGCTGGATGCCCTTCCTAACGCCAACCACTCCGCGAGTGTAGTGGGTGCTTTTTACGTGCCACCTGCACAGGTGCCAGGGGGGACCGGCATCGGCCATGATCGGTTGGAGCTTTTAACGTGCCACCGGCACGGAAGCCAGTCGGGGCGGCGCTGGCAACGGCCACGTTCGGATGGTGCTTTTTATGTGCCACTGGCACAGAAGCCAGTCGGGGCGGCGCTGGCAACGGCCACGTTCGGATGGTGCTTTTTATGTGCCACTGGCACAGAAGCCAGTCGGGGCGGCGCTGGCAACGGCCACGTTCGGATGGTGCTTTTTATGTGCCACCGGCACAGAAGCCAGTCGGGGCGGCGCTGGCATCGGCCACGTATGGATGGTGCTTTTTATGTGCCACTGGCACAGAAGCCAGTCGGGGCGGCGCTGGCATCGGCCGCCTTGTAGAGAAATATCAGCTGTTCAAGGCTAAAATTCTTAATAGCTACACTGATACAGATCTGCTGCAACTGTTTGAAAGCTTGTTAACAGTAGAAAACTAATCTCTAGCACTTAGACCACCATGGAAAAAATATTTTATAGTTTATACATTTTATATCTTTATCTTTTTTTTTATTTTTTACTTGTTTCGGTCATTAGACCGAATAATTTTTAGTTGAATGAATTGACCTCAGTACTTATTTTTTTTAAGCCTGGTACTTATTTTATCAATCTCTTTTGCCAAACTACTAAGTTGTAAGGAAGTAAACACACCAACATTGACTGTCAGGCAGTGGGGAGAAAAGACAATAAACACAGACACACACATACACGATGGATACTTTCAGTTTCTGTCCTCCAAATCCACTCACAAGACTTTGATTTGCCCAAGACTATAAAAGAAGACATTTGCCTAAAGTACCATGCAATGGGACTGAACCTGGAACTATGTGGTTGGAAAGCAAGCTTTTTACCACACAGCCACACCCGTGCCTACATATATATATTTTATATTTATAAGAAACAGGATAGGCATAAACTAAACATTTAACCTTCAAAATGAGAAAGAAGGTAAAATAAAATATAAATAATAAATAAAATGAAGAAAAAATGAAAAAGATTGAATGTAGCAATGTAATATGCACAAGGTTGTAAGCAGGAAAAAAAAAAAAAAGGAAAGGGTGTTGAGAACTGAAAATTATTAACAATGGCTAATGACAATATGAGTATGACACACCTAAATCTCAACACAAAAGAAGGCAAGAAAGTCAATGAACTGTAAGAACTGACTATTAAAATACTTTCAAGCAACTGGAGTGGAAGTGTCAGTGGTTAGGTTGCAGTTGCATAGTGAAAATTTTAATGTTGTCTGAAATATATTTAAAACAACTTTAATTTGTCTTGCGTTATTAAATAGCTTGATTAGCTCCTCGATAATCTCAACACCTAGTTTCAAATCAGACCAGTTGGTAGATGAGTGCAAATGTAAAATTTAAAAACAAAAACCAAAAAAAAAAATCAATAAATAATTTTGTACTTTGGAAGCAACATAAAAAAAAATCAATACTGTGTTTTGAAGCAAAACAAAAGGAAATGGCATCATTTGTAAAATATATTTTATCTAAATAATGATAGAAATGAAAATATTTATAAAGCACACAAACACCAAACCAAGAAAAATAAATCGTGTATTTTCAATGAACTTTTCCACATCATCACAGATAACATATGTACACACACACACACACTCACACATGGTGACTGCTACATCTTCACATAGCTTCTTTATTGTTGATGATACTTCTGACAATTTGCCTATGACCTCTTGAATGACTGCTCAGTCCTGCTGCAGATCTGCATAGTTTGATGACAAATGAAAGTTGCAACTTCTACTAGATTGATTGGATCACTCTGTGAAATATCATCCCTGTGAGCTCCCATATGTCTCTTCAAATGTGAAATTGACTTGCAAGCCCTTTCACACATGACACAAGTCAAATCACCTGGTCCAGCAGGAAAGGTATTGCATACAGTTGATTTTTCATGGAACTTCAGATGGTTGACATACCCAACCTTGGAAAGGAGTACACATGGTCACACATTTCACACCTCTAATACTTTATCTTTATTTTTTACTTGTTTCAGTAATTAGACTGTGGCCATGCCAGGGAACTGCCTTGAAGAATTTTTAGTTGAATGAATCAACCCCAGTACTTATTTCTTTTCAAAAGCCTGGTATTTATTCAATCTGTCACCTTTGCTGAACTGCTAAGTTACAGGGATGTAAGCATCAGAACCGATTGTCAAGCAGTGTGGGAGGAAAAACTAAGACACACACACACACACACACACTTGCACCCCTCCTGCACACACACACACACACACACACACACACATATATGATGGACTTCTTTCAGTTTCCACCTCCCATATCTACTTACAAGGCTTTAGTCAACCCGAAGCTATAGCAGAAGACACTTGCCCAGGTACCACACAGTGGGACTGAGACCAGAACTATGTGGTTGGGAAGCAAGCTTCTTACCACACAGCCACGCTTGTGTCTATAATTTCTCATTAATCATGTAACCATTTTTGGTGATCTTGGGTGAGTCTGTAACCTTTTGATTGAGCTTTTGATGAAAGAATGTGTTGCAGATAACTAAGTTCAGTTCTGAATAAAGTACAAATAGTTTCAAACCATTAGTGTTCTCTTCAGAAATGCCATGTCGACTAAGTATATATCATGTCTCATAGTCTCTACTAACTCATACATGGAAATGCCTGAGAATGACAATTTTTTCATCAACTGGCTGTAATAGCAGTACAAAGATTTTCGAGTTTCCAAATTGTTTAACTATAAATTGAACTGCTTACTAAATGAATCAGATGCATGAGATTTATATACATCAGTCATCATCAATGTCAAATATATGTACACACACACACATATATGTATATATATATGTGTGTGTGTATTTATATAAATGTGTGTATATATATATATATATATGTGTGTGTGTATTTATATAAATGTGTGTATATATATATATATATATGTGTGTGTATATATATATATGTGTGTGTGTGTATATATATGTATATTTATACATATGTATATTTATACATATATGTATATTCATACATATATGTATATTCATACATATATGTATATTCATATATATATATATATATATATATATATATATATATATATAAAAAATAGTAAAGAGTGAAAAAACGACAGAAGGCTTAAATGTTAAAAAATATATATATTGTGTCAATATGTCTGAAGAATATTAGAAAATTTTTTTTCCTTTATAATGACATAATTTTTAAAGAAAGACCGGTTTCGCATTTAGCTTTTCAAATTTCTTAATTTGAAAAGCTAAATGCGAAACCGGTCTTTCTTTAAAAATTATGTCATTATAAAGGAAAAAATTTGTTTAAAAAATTTTCTAATATTCTTCAGACATATTAACACAAATATATATATTTTTTAACATTTAAGCCTTCTGTCGTTTTTTCACTCTTTACTATTTTTTATATATTCACCCACATGCTTTCACAAACCAACTTTCTTATCTATATATATATATATATACTTTATTTAAAGCCGCAGAAAATTCAACAAAACCTGTTACTCTGAGTTTCCCATTGCCGGCAACAGGAAACTCAGAGTAACAGGTTTTGTTGAATTTTCTGCTGCTTTAAATAAAGCATATTACTCTACCACTGGTATTTGAGTACTCTTTTTTCCACCTTGTTTCACATTTATGTGTTTACTCCGGTATATATATATATATATATATATATATATATATATACATATATATATGTATGTATGTATATTCATATATCATCATCATCATTTAGCGTCCGCTTTCCATGCTAGCATGGGTTGGACGGTTCAGCTGGGGTCTGGGAAGCCAGAAGGCTGCACCAGGCCCAGTCTGATCTGGCAATGTTTCTACGGCTGGATGCCCTTCCTAATGCCAACCACTCCATGAGTGTAGTGGGTGATTTTACGTGCCAGACGAGGCTGGCAAACGGCCATGGTCGGGTGGTACTTTTTACGTGCCACCGGCACGGGGGCCAGGCGAGACTGGCAACGGCCATGTTTGGATGGTTCGCTTACATGCCACCGGCACTGGTATCACAGCTACAATTTCCATTGATGTTGGTCAATTTTGATTTCGATTTTGTTTCTCGCTTGCCTCAACAGGTCTTCACAAGTAGAATTTTGTGTCCCAAGAAAGAAAGGTATGCATAAGTGGACTGGCTACATCCCAGGTAGAGGTCATGGGTTATGGTCTCACTTGTCCTGCCGGGTCTTCTCACGCACAGCATACTTCCATAGGTCTCCGTCTCTAGTTATTTCCTCGGTGAGACCTAAAGTTCGATGGTCGTGCTTCACTACCTCGTCCCAGGTTTTCCTGGTTTTCCACAGGTTCCCTCAACCGCTAGGGTGTGGCACTTTTTCACACAACTATCTTCATCCATTCTTGTCACATGACCATACCAGTGCAAACGTCTCTCTTGCACACCACAGCTGATGCTTCTTAGGTCCAACTTTTCTCTGAAGGTACTTACACTCTGTCGAGTATGAACACTGACATTACACATCCATCGGAGCATACTGGCTATGTATATTCATATATATATTCATGGAAAGCGGACGTTAAATGATGATGATGATGATGATGATATATATATATATATATATATTCATATATATGGCTAAAACAATGCGAAGTGCATTGTGACCAGTGATGTGTAGCAACATCTGATAGCCTGGTCGGTCACGTGATCATGTGATATATACCCAGGAATTTTCCTTGGCCTTATGAAGTGAAGGAGAAAGCTATTTGGCTGTCCATGTGTGCTTACTCCTGTGTGTGGGTGCACTTATGTGTATATAGGAATGAGTTTGTTTCCTCTCTATCTGTCTGAACCCTTCCCCGCTGGTGGTAGCCTCCATTATACCTGTAATCCCCCTCTACTTGGACAAATGCAACCAGTTTCAGCTGACTCCCTCCTAACTTAACATTGGAATATCCATATTTTTGCTACACCGTTTGAATTTACATCGTTCGGTGACCATAATGCTTATGCTTACAATGCTGCTAACACTGGCTCCTACCTCCAGGTCAGAAGAGAGAACAGATGAAGCATGTCTAAAAAACGAACACCGCAACAACTCTCTTTTCAGGCGCTGAATAACATCCCTCCTCCCCAAACCTCACCCCACATTCCCTTCCCAGTTTTCAGAGTTGGCACTGTCTATGTTGGCACACTGAAAGGTAGGTCTAGTGAGATTGTAGAGATGCTTGAAAGGAGACAGGTTGATGTATGCTGCATACAAGAGGTAAGATGGAGAGGAGCTTCAGCTAGGGTCCTCACAGGCAAGGTATATAGGTATAAAGTCTTCTGGCAAGGTAACATGGATGGTGTAGGGGGTGTAGGCATACTCCTTGCGGAGAAATGGGTGGATAAGGTCATAGAGGTTGTTAGGGTATGCAATAGAATGCTTAAGCTCAGTCTAGTACTGCAGAACAGCACAGCTACAATTATCTCCGCCTATGGCCCACATGCGGGGCTACCAAATGACCACTTTTATGATACCCTTCTACAGGCTACCTTAAAGACGAGTGGCAATGACGTCATCTTTGTGGCTGGAGACTTTAATGGGCATGTTGGGCAGGAATCTGGTATCTTCAGTGGGGTACATGGTGGCCATGGTATTGGCACCCAAAACAATGAGGGAACCAGGCTACTGGAGTTCTGTGATGCATTTAACCTTTTAATCTACAACACTAACTTCAGGAAGCCAGACAGCCACCTTATAACCTATCAATCAGGGGACTCTGCTAGCCAGATTGATTTCATCCTCACCAGACTACGGAACACAGGGTTGCTCTTAAATACAAAGACTCTCCCGGGTGAAGAATGTACCCCCCAGCATAGGCTAGTCATTAGTGACTTTAGGCTCGAGGCCAGAAGGATACCAAGAAGCAGACCAATCCCAAAAAAGAAGAATTTGGAAACTAAAGAAACCTTCACATGGTCAGAGATTTAGGGACATCCTCATCAAGAAATTTGAGGAGAGGGAGAGGAGCTACAGACATCAGACATAGACGGTATCTGGAAATTCCTACGGGACAGCTGGCTGAGTGCCACAGACCAAGTCTGCGGATGGTGCAAAGTCCCTTCCAGACCTAGAGTTATGTGATGGTGGAATAGTATGGTAGACAATGCCATTAGAGCAAAGAACAGGGTTGGGGTAGCAGGGAACTGTACCAGGTAACCAAAAGGTAGGTTGGGCGGCAGGTATCCATAGCCAAGGGTGAAGCGGAAAAGAAGAAGTTTGCCAATGTCCAGTGATATGAGGACCAAAGAACTGAGGTATTTCGGATTGCAAGACAGTGTGTGAGAGAAAATTGTGATGTCACAGGAGAGAAATGTGCTCGAATGGATGATGGTGCACTTGCTTTTAGTGATTCTGAAAAGAAAGAGGCTTGGAGAAGCCATTATGAAAGACTGCTGAATGTGGAGAATGAATGGGAGGATGAGAGCCTAAGTAAGGCATGTGTAAAATTTGAATGGAATTGGTTGTGTAGTTCTCAAGTTTTAGGGAATTTTAGTGGAGAAGATATGATATTGCTATGGGCTTGCTCTAGGAAGAAGTTGAACATTTTTTTTGCTGATGACACTCCCCGGACCCTAAGTAAGGCATGTGTAAAATTTGAATTAAATCGGTTGTGTAGTTCTCAAGTTTTAGGGAAGCAGACAGACAGACAGACACACACATTCTCAGTTTTATATATATAAAGATATTACAAAATATAAAGTTATATCTTGAGATCGTTAGTGACAACAACGCTCAAAATATATAACAGACTGGAACAGTAGTGCTCAAATGAGCTTAAAGCCTTAAATCCTTAAAAATGTTTTAGCCTGAAGGCCGCGGCCATGCTGGGGCACCACCACTGGAATACACTTTTTAATCCGAGGGGAGGCAATGCGAGCAGCAACTACAAAAGCACTACAAAATCCACAGAAAGATCAAACACATACATATATTCATATATATCTACAGAACAGACATAAAGCCCGACGTTTAGAAATATATAGTAATATATAAATATTAAAATATATTGTACGCATAAGATCCACTCGACATTCCATAAGAAATTTAGAAATAAAAATTGCAATAAAAGTTAGAGGTAATAATAACAATTGAGTTAAATATAGTAAATATAGTAAGTGGTAATTAAATATATTTTATTTTATTAAAATGGTAATTAAATCATTATATAACAATTAAAAGAAGAAATAGCAATTAGTATAAAATGTATTAAGGACTTGAACTCGAATATGTGGCTTTGCATGAATGGGAGAAATTAAAAGATGAAAAATTTAATTGTGTGCAGAAGTGAATTAGTCCAGATGGACATGTGCTCATACCATTTACTATAGCTGCTAGATTGAATTATATGCTTATAAAGTAGCATTCAGTATCTAGGAGAATTTTTGGGAGTACGTAATGTCTGGTCTTTCGCATGTAGCAGGTATGTAATTGAGCATTTGTTTCCGTGTACTGTGTTGTGTGTAAAAAACATCCTGACGAGGGGAGTGTCAATTTTAAATATATAATATGTTTCATATTAATCTCCGTAGATGAACTTTTATGTATTTTTGTAAATTTGTATATTTGTCTTCTATGTATTTTTCTCTGAAATTTTAATTCGTCTTTTTAATATGTCATTGTATGTTTTATTACCACAAATTTTTAATTTAACAAATTTATACCAAACTAGCACTATGCTTGTATGCATATATATATATAGTTGTATTTAGGAATGGTCATTTTGCCAGTTTAGCCAATAAAAACACATGCACTATATATTTGCTGTTACTTAGCTTCAGCGTTATTCATTTTTTACATTAAACTTAATCTTATTTCAGCCAGAGTTCTTTCGTCACACTCCTGTGACCGCATCAGTGGTCCTTTGCTTTCTTCTTTCTTATTTGTGTGTCAGCCATTTTGTATTTCTATTGTATGTGTCTTCATTTGCGCATGCTTATATCTCTATGTGCGTCTGTTTAGTGAGTGTGTGTGTGGGGGGGAATGCCTGTAATATTTGTATCCTGTTTATATACGTTCGTGTAATTTGTTTTTGTTTATTTGTATTTTGTTCATGTGTTTACACCCACTTATTATTATTATTATGTATGTATGTATGTATAATAATAATAATAATAATAATAGTAATAATAATAATAATAAATGTTTAAATATGCATAGTACCCAGGATAAAATACATAAAGACAGAAAAGCAAACAGTGAAAATGCTATAAAGATGAAAGGGTGTTTAGGTTCATCAGGAGCATTGTTGGATAATTTTGGAAATCATGGAGTTTATTTATTTATCTATTTTTTTGCTGTTTCCTGACAGCTAAGTACCAACATGAGTAGTTTATTCCTTACTCTCTGAAATTCTGAGTGAGAAATAATGTTTCTGAAACTCATGGGTGCTGTACTATGTCCATAAGTAATAGCAGTATTGAATACAAAATGGTGGCCAAAATCGTTGATAAATGGTTAAGAATTGAATGTCTTGATCTGAAGAAATGGTAATCTATGTGAAAAATTATTTAGGTATTGATTGTTTATCTGTTCATATTCTTGACTTATGTTTCTGTATCATTTATATCTTTCAGATTCATATAGATTCTAAAGCAGACTTTGGTATGCCCTCTCTGTTTCCTGGTCACTTACATTTTAAATGGCATTCACAAAACCAAATGGATTCTATGAATCGCAGCAGAAATACTTTCATAATGGTTTGTATCACTTTTGACTATTTAATTTATGATGTGTATGTCTCTTCTATTTTATTAATTATTATAAAACTTCCACTGAGGAGGTTTCCAACAAAGATACAAAACTCCATCTTTGGGATGTAGTTAACACAGACAAATTCACATTTGGTACTTGAGGAAAGTCTTGCATATCTTTACTGTTCCACTTGCAGATTGCACTTGTAATGTATGAATTAGCCGGTTGATTTCTCTTTCTGAAAATCCCAGTTTATCCAGATTCTCCTTTAAGTATTTACTAACAAAACCCAGCACACCAATTACTATTGGTATGGATATGAATTCATAGTCTGGATATACAAGCTGGTGGTTTTGAAGCAGTTATCCATAGAGATCCTCTTTTTCTTTGATTTTCAAAGAGATATTTATATCTGCAGGGCAGCTGACCTCTATATGGTACATACCTTTGCTCTTCTATCCCAAACAACAATATGTTATGTTTACATTTGACAGAAGTTTTGATAGGAATATTCCACCAGTATTCCTTGAGTTGGAGTTTATGAATGTATTCCAAAATACAGTTTATTTCAGGACAGTCTTTTTTGAAGATGGCATTGTAAATTGGTTTAGCAACATTCTGCCACATAGGGAGGTAGTACCGTGGTGACATTTTAGGACAGCTGCTAATCACATGTATGATGTCTCCCATAGACTACACATGCGGTGGCACCTTGGGATTACAAGAGCGTCACTGTCTCTCTTTTTCACCAGGTACTTTGTGGCAATCACCAGGTACTTTGTGGTACTTTGTTCCCCGATTGCAAACTCATAGCCCTCGAAGTGTGGTATAGTGGTCTTGTGTCCAAGAGAGGCTGCACTTCATGTCAGTTCTACTGTCTTCTTCAAGATTCTTGGCAACATACCCGTGCATAGTCTTTTTTTTTTGTATGCTGAGTGCTTTCCATCCATGTCTTCTCTGAGGTAAAAGAGCCCAGCTGTTTTGGGGCTGTATAGGAAATCATCAGGAAGTGAGTGCTTCTTGAGGAGTGCAACTGCTAACTTCTACAATGTTACTCACTTCACTTTTCAGCACTGCATTTATATATTTATGTTTGCTGCTTTGTGTGGAATGGGAGAGATAAAGAGACCATTGATGCACAGGTTTGGAGTTTGGGGGATTGACTTTCCTCATTCTATAACCAAATATGAACATTTCTTTTGGCCAAATTCCATGCCTATATCGGCTGAATATGTTATTAATTGCAGTTGTTTTTTAGCATAAATCTTCAGGTCGTCTACAAAGAAATTATGGGTTACATTGATATTTCTAGAAGTTGAAGATCCTAGCATGTAACCATTTTCTGCAGTAGCAATGATAATGGATTCAGTGCCAAAATGAAAAGAAGTACAAGAAGACTATCTCCCTGGAATATTCCCTTTGAAATGCCTATACTATCAGAAACAATTATTCTGTTTTCAGTTGTAAGGATAAGAATTGTTGTCCATGTCTTTCTGAGTCTCTCTATAGCAACAATTAAGGTAGTAAGTACTTTTGCCAAATGTAGGCACTTCAGCAGCCATGAATGAGGGATAGTCAAATGCCCTCTTATTGTCAAGCCATGCTGTCACAAGGTTTCTGCATTGTTTTCTCACTTCAGACAGTACAGCTTTGTTTATTAAAAGTTGTTTGACACATCCCCCACTCTCTTCTTTCCACCAGCCTGTTCACAATGTTGTTCGACTCACAATGGTCCTGGAGGAATTGGTTGAGGCAACTTGTGTACAGTTTGTACATAATGTTTAGGCAAGCAATGAGCCTTCAGTTTCCTGCCATTTCAGTGATTTCATTTTTGGAAACAAGATTTGTTCTTGCTGTAGCAAGCCAATTTGGTATTCCATAGTCCTATATTTATATACATTTATATATATATATATATATAGTTAATTCAAACATGAAAACACAATGAGAAAACACAACGCGGGGACGTGGAACAAGTATAGTGTTATTGGACACTCAGGAAAAGAAAGAAAGAAAGAGGATTTAATGTTTCGAGCGGAGCTCTTCGTCAGAAACATAGGAAAAGGAAAGGTCTAAGGAAGGGAAGATGGAGGAAAAAAAATCGCCAACGGTACACATGCGGTCACATTTTGAATGACTGGAAGGGAATGGGTGAAGAAAAAGTTCTTTCAAAGACAGGAGAGTGCAAGAAAAGGAGGTATGTGTGTGTAAGTGTGGATATGTGCGTGCGCGCAGGTCTGTGTTTGTGTTTATCTATGTGTGTAATGATAGCATGTGTGTCTGTGTTTGTGTTTGTGTGTATGTATGTGTGTAATGATAGCACGTGTGTCTGTGTGTGTTTATGGCTGTTAATCTATGTGTGTGGTTGGGCTTAGTATCGTTTTAAAGTCAAGGAAGAATGAAGTAGGAGTGGCTCTTGTGTCTACCTACACATGTGCATAGAAGAATGGTCAGTGGAAGGTACTGGTAGTTTGAAGTATGTGTGTGTGCGTATATGTATTGTGTGTGTTTTGTTTGTAGTGTGTGTTCGTGTGTGTATGCGTAGAGGTTGTGCGTGTGGGGAATAACTACTTTACTTTGTGTATGTGTGCGTGTTTGCTGGTATGTGCATATGTGTGTATACATGTATGTATAATTGTGTACGTGTATGTATGAGTGTGTGCTGTGTGTATGGGAGGTATGTGTGGGTTCATTTGTGTGTGTGTGTGTCTATGTGCATGTAGTTGTGTGTGCATATATGTGTGTGTGTGTATGTGTGTGCGTGTATGCGTATGTGGGTGTATATATGTGTATCTGTGGGGTTGTCAGTGTTAGGTGTGTGCGTGTGTGCATGCGTATGTGTGTGCATGTTTGTGTGTGTGTGTCTGTGTTTATATGTGTATATGTATGTGTATGTGTGTGCGCATGTATGCATATATTGTGTGTGTATGTATATATATATAGGTGTGTATGTGAATTTGTGTAGGCATAATGTGCGTGCTTGTGTGTGCGTGTGTGCGTGTGCCCATGTGTGTATAATTGTGTGCATGTCTGTATGTATATTGTTTGTTGGAGGTATATGTGCGAACCTGTGCTTGTGTGTGTACATGTGTATATGTGTGTGCGTGTATTATGTGTGTGTGTGCATGTGTATATGTGTGTGTGAGCGTGGAGATGTGTGTCAGGTTGTGCATTTTGTTGTGTGTATGTGGTTGTGTGTACGTTTACATGTGTGTCTAAAGGTATGTATGTCTGTGTGTGCATGGGGTTGTGTGGGATAGGTTTCTGTGCATTCCTGTGTGTGTGTGTGCATGGGTGTATGTGGGTGTGTGTGTATGTGTATGTATGCATGTGTGTATGTGTGTATATATGTTCATGGATGTATGTTGTATGTGTGTAGTGTGTGGGAGATTTTTGTGCGTTTGTGGATACGTAAGTATGTGTGTGTATGTGTTCATGTATAAAAACAATAAATAAAAAAAACAAAAAATTATAAAAACAATAAAATATATAAAATATATGGAAGTTGATCCAACATAAAAGACGCAATTACAAGTAAGAAATGAAAAATGAAGAAGAGAGAAGAAATAAAGTTGCTTATTGCGGGAGGTGTAGAGGCAGTCACTAAGAGGAGGGGGCTATGTTAAGTCCGTGATATATATATACACACACACATATATATTTATGTATACATATATATATATATATATATATATATATATATATATATATATATATATATATATATATATATATATATATATAGAAGCCCTACAAAGGCTCATCAACTGTTTTGAGCAAGCATGTAATGACTTTGGCTTAGTTATCAGCCTCAAGAAGACCAACATTATGGGTCAGGCTACATCGTACATCCCAAACATACATATTGGAGACCACAGATTACAGGAGGTGAAGAAGTTTACCTATCTTGGCTCTACCATCACCTACAACCTATCCCTTGATGCTGAGCTCAATATACGCATTGGCAAGGCAGCTGCTGTGATGGCCCGACTCTCCAAACGGGCATGGGACAACAATAAGCTGACCAAGACCACAAAAATGAAGATCTACCAGGCATGTATACTTAGCACTCTACTGTATGGAAGTGAGACTTGGACGCCATACACACGCCAAGAGCGTCGCCTAAATATCTTTCACGTGTAACTGCAAAGACCCGGGCTGCTTCCTCCACCAGTTTCTCATAGCCCAACCAATCCAAAGTACCTGGATTGCAGAACGACCTGCAGTGCTTACCTTGGATCGTAAGGTGACCTGCTGTTCTTGAGGAGACCTATTGAGTCAAGTACATCAACATCAAAATAAATATCAAATGAAAATTGTAGTTGTGATACCTGTGCCAATGGCGCATAAAAAGCACCATCCAAACGTGGCCGATGCCAGTGCCGCCTTGACAGGCTTCTGTGCCTGTGGCACGTAAAAAGCATCATCCGAATCGTGGCCGCTGGCAGCCTTCCCTGGCACCTGTGCCGGTGGCACGTAAAAAGCACCCACTACACTCACGGAGTGGTTGGCATTAGGAAGGGCATCCAGCTGTAGAAACACTGCCTGATCAGACTGAAGCCTGGTGCAGCCTCCTGGCTTCCCAGACCCCAGTAAAACCGTCCAACCCATGCTAGCAAGGAAAATGGACGTTAAATGATGATGATTATATATACATATATATATATATATAATCGGCCATGTTTGGATGGTGCTTTCTATGTGCCATTGGCACAGGTATCACAACTACAATTTTCATTTGATATTTATTTTGATGTTGATGTACTTGACTCAATAGGTCTCCTCAAGCACAGCAGGTCACCTTACGATCCAAGGTAAGCACTGCAGGTCGTTCTGCAATCCAGGTACTTTGGATGGGTTGGGGCTATGCGAAACTGGTGGAGGAAGCAGCCCGGGTCTTTGCAGTCACAGCATATCTCCAGAGATCTTCCCTTAACGTTGCTGCACCTCTTGTGTGTCCATAGCTTACACTTGGTGCATCTTATAGAGTTTCTACCTATGCCTTTCCTACAGATCGAGCAAGGTCATCTACCTGAAGGCGTTTGTGACTTGTCTACCTTCCTACTTATTAGGACTTTGGTTTTAGCTAGGTTGACTCTAAGGCCCTTCAATTCTAATCCTTGCTTCTACACCTGAAACTTCTCCTCCAGTTCTGATAGTGACTCAGCAATTAGAGCAAGGTCATCAGCATAGAGGAGCTCCCAGGGGCATCCTGTCTTGAATTCCTCCGTTATTGCCTGGAGGACTACGATAAATAGGAGGGGGCTGAGGGCTGAACCTTGGTGGACCCCTACCTCTACCTGGAATTCTTCACTGTACTCGTAGCCAACCCTCACCTTACTAGCAGCGTCCCTGTACATGGCTTGTACAGCTCTTACTAACCATTCATCTATCCCTAGTTTCCTCATTGACCACCAGATAAGGGATCGGGGGACCCTGTTGAAAGCTTTCTCCATGTCAACAAAAGCCAGGTACAGGGGCTTATCTTTGGCCAGATATTTCTCCTGCAGTTGTCTTACCAGGAATATGGCATCAGTGGTGCTTTTCCCTGGCACGAATCCAAACTGCATCTCATCTAAACTAACTCTCTCTCTAATTAGTTGGGCTATGACCCTCTCCGTAACCTTCATTACCTGATCCAACAGCTTGATACCTCTGTAATTATTTGTATCTAGGGCGTCACCTTTACCTTTGTAGCAGTTGACTATTATGCTGCTACACCAGTCATTGGGTATGACTCCTTCATGTATTACCTGGTTAACTATACGGGTGACTAGGCTATAGCCGACACTACCAGATATTTTGAGCATCTCTGCAGTAATTCCTGATGGGCCTGGGGCTTTCCCTGTCTTCATGCTTCTAATTGCCTCAATTACCAAGGAACATACATACATACATTTACATATACATATATATATACATACATACATACATACATTTACATATATATATATACATTTACAATTTAAAAATTAGGATATAATCTTTTTAAGAATTTATCAAGTAGTTGCGTGGAAATCCTCATAAGAGAAAAATCCATCCTGTTTTCTCTTAAATATATTTATTTATATTGAGGGCATTACTATACATAAATGCCACACACTAGGAGGGACTCTTAAAGTCAAAACTACCAAAATAAATAAACATATAGTACTGAGTGCGGAGCAATGCAACTCTCGAAATGAGCCCTTTAAATACAGAATTCAGCCGCATATCACATGATTTCATAATTAGTGCACAAATGCACTTTTTAATCCTCAGTGCAAGCATAATTCAAGATTTATAAAGAATGAACAAAAATCAACATACCAGACGAACACCCAATGTATCCTGCATAGCATATAGAATTGTTCACCCTTTATACATGTATGTAAAAGGCAGGCTTTTTCGAATTGCATCTCGGTAATCTAAGCAGATTTTTTTTTATAAGTAGTGAATATATCAGCATAGCTTTATATAAGCTGAGTATGAAATTTATAGAGATATAATAATTTTATAAATAAATAAATAAAGGCTAATTTTAAAATAAAATAAAATAATCAAGGGCAGAACATCATAGAAAAAGGGATAAAATGGTTTAATTACTATGATAAAGTATATTTAGCTTGTTAACATCAATAGAGAAGATTTTTAGAAAAAAGTATAATAATTCAAAACATATTAGACTAAAAATTATATTTACTTGTTAAGATAATATCTATAAAAGACTGATGTTTGGTATCAGCTAAAGGAATAATTAAGTTATGGAACAATTCTATTATACACTAATCTTTTTTTTTAAATTAAGGGTTATATTATAGGTTTAGGAAGTTATTATTATTACACCCTACATGATATTTATATTTTCTTATTGGTACTTATTTAGAAAGGTTATTTATATAAAGGTCCTTATAAATACTAAGAGCAGGAAGGTAGAGTCATTTGAGAAAGAGAAAAATCTAGTAATTTTTAAAGATCATTTCAAACAATATTATCATACTGTATAAGGTTAAAAAATTTTTTAGGGTAATCAAGAAGATTATTAAGAATGAGAATTTTAACAAAAAGGATACCACTTTTTTGAATATTTTGAGTATATACCAAATTTTTTTTTTACCACAATACAGGGAAGAAAAAGAAAATTGCAAAGAAATAGATTAATATTTATATACTTATTACTTATCTAAAATATTCACTTATTATAAGGTTTCTATGGATATTGATCAATTGGATTTAACTGGTATTTAATAAGGGGGGGGGGGCAACTGAGGTTAAAGAACATGTCAACTCTATACTGATTTAATTAAAGTTGAACTAATTTTAAGTTGTGGAGATACCAGTATTAACTTATATAAGCTGAAAACCTACAGACTCTCACACACACACACACACAATCCTACACTACTGAAACTGGAAAAAGACCTCATTAACATGGTGAAAAAACTAAAATTCTCGAGAACCACAAACCACATCCCAAAGAAATTAATTGACATTATCTCTCTGATAACCTACATGTTCTTTCTGATAAAACAGGAAACCTATATTTACTACCTACCGATGCCTATAATAACTTTACTCTGAAGGAATACAAAATAGTGGCTGATAACAGACTGAATGAAATTAATAAGAAATACTTTGACTTAATTAACGAGCTAAAATAGTGAGATAGGACAGAATGCTATGCCCCTAAACTCTCATATTTCACTTTTAAGGACTCTTAAGCTAACTTTGAGAGCAAACCCACCATCAGGCTAATCTGCCCAACCTGACTTGGGCAGAATTAGTAGGTCTATCATTGATAGAATTATCCCTTGTGTTAAAAGAAACACGAACCTCCCACTTTGGGTATCCATGGGAGATATCATTACTTGGTTCTGCTCATCTCTTCTCTATATATATAAAACTGAGAATGTGTGGCTGTCTGTCTGTGTGTTTCCCTAAAACTTGAGAACTACACAACCAATTTCATTCAAATTTTACACATGTCTTACTTAGGGTCCGGCGAGTGTCATCAGCAAAGAAAATTTTGAACTTTTTGCCTAGGGTGAGCCCACAGCAATATCATATCTTCTCCACTACGATTCCCTAAAACTTGAGAACTACTCAACCAATTTTATTCAAATTTTACACATGCCTTACTTAGGGTCCATGTAGTTTCATGGGCAAAAAAAATGTTCAACTTCTTGCCTAGGGCGAGCCCATAGCAATATCATATCTTCTCCACTATTTCAGTATTATGTGTTAAAAGTGAAACAAAAACATTTCTCTATTTTATGTCAGATACTTTCACTTTAACAATAAAAATTAGAGATAATAATAACAATTGAATTATATGTAGTAAGTAATAATTAAAATCAAACTAAAGTATAATATAATAATTAAATCGTAACATAACAAAAGTAAAAATAGCAATTAGTATAAAATTGCATCAATGACTTGAACTTGAATAAGTGGTTTCACATGAATGGGAATAAATTAAAAATAAAATTAGCGTGCAGAAATGGAATAGTCTAGATGGAGCTGTGCACATACCTTTTACCACAGCTTTTAGATTATCTGCTAATTAGCTAGCATTAAGTATCTATATGAAGTTTGGCTGTATGTAATATCTGTTTTCTCGAACAGCCGCTTTTACTGAGTACTACTGTTGGTTTATTTCTTATACATAAAGGACTATAGCTTCAACTGCGTACTGCTTTTTGATTCACCATAAGGTTTGTTGTTATTATTATTACTGTTTAACTATTGTTATCATGTTTGTTGGTTCCCCGAAAGAGAAATGTTGTTGTGTTGCATTTGTTAAATAATTGTAAACCGTAACCCTCCCCCTTTGGGAAAAGGAGCTTTGGTTATTATTTAAAAATTGAATTGTGTCCCTGTTTGGGGAAATTGACAATATTTTCACCGTTTACATGGAAGCATTTTTGTTAGAATGCCTTCGATAGAAGAAAGTCCAAAAATGAATTTCGCTGCAGCCGTTGGCGGGCGGCAAACTCATTAAAATTAAAATGGAAGAAATACAAACCTATTTCGGATTGATCACCAACAAAGACGGTGAATCTAGGATAACACCACCAAACGAAATAAATTAAATTAAAGACTATTGTCTATAAAGTATACAATGTAGAGAAAAAAAAAGATTTGAACACCTGGAGGAAAGCACCATTGAAAAGTGTATTGGTGCGACTATGAAATATATCAAGTATCTAACCAGAGACGGTAAATTTCTCCACAATAGAAGCAAGGTTCGAGTCAACGGAGCGTGCAAGGGAGTACTCGACTCGAACCTTGAAAATTGGAAATATTTTATTTTTACCTTTATGTTAAAAATGTCCCCCCAGAAGTAGAGGTAGGCTGGATTGTAGCCACGCTTCTATACAAGAGGGAGGACAAGATACAATTGATCGAAATTGCAAGAGACGGGCCTACAATTCCAGTCTGTTATATATTTTGAGTATTGTTATCACTAGCGATATCAAGATATAACTTTGTATTTTATGTGTAGATGTATATATATAGATGTACACATATATATACACACATATATACATGCACTAGCACTATGACCCGGCAACGACGGGTCATAATGCTAGTTGAATAATAAAATGAAAACTCTATATACCATTTGATATTAGTAATTACTACCAATCTATTAAGCCTGTAAAATGAGTATCACATTACCACCATATAAGCAGTGCCTTTCCATTCTCTTTAAATGTGTTTGACTATGGGGAAATATTACCTTGCTTGGAAACAGGCGAGGGTTGGCAACAGGGCGGATATCTGGCCATAGAAAATTCACCTCAATGAATTATATGATTTTAATTCTAATTAAAAAGATAAAATGATAATGATTTCCAAAAAGTAATATTATTAATTTTTTTACTGAATTGAATATGAATACAACTGAATGTGCACATATAAATAGAATGCAGTAGATACTGAAACAAGGTGTAGTACCATTAGTTGATCATCACTTTATGAAATGAATACTTTATTTTTCTTGTCTTTAAAAAAGTTTTCATTTTATATTTTCTCATTTATTTATTTTTTTTCTTATTTACAGTCTGCACTTATTTCCGGTCTCTACAATCATTCTATATGGGTGTGGCCAAAATGGGACACAAAGAATCATATAAAAAACCACAGCATTGTCTTTGTATATTTTGGAAGGGCAACAAGAGATAATGCTAAGAAACTTCCAGGAAAGACATCAGCCATCTGCTTTTGTATTAGTTATTCAAAGAGAGGTGTAAAAACTTGCTTTGCACAACATGGAAACAAATCACCATTCACAGAGAAATCAATTCCTCATACGCAATGTCATATTAAACGTTATGCCAAAATCGAGAAGATTCGTGAAGACCTAGCTTTGCAGTCACTACAGAATGGCAAGCTGATTCAAAAAGAAGAGAATGTTATACTAGACATTGATGAAGAATATATCGGTTATGAACTCTCTTTCGCTCCACTTCTTGCTACAGGTTTGACTGTAGCAAATATAACATCTATAAACAGAGAAGTTCAGCGGATAATATGCCCAAAAGTAATGAAAGAGGAAACAAAAGCAGACAGTGTTTTGTCTAAGATAATCTTTGAAATTTCCAAACGACGACGGCATTTTTGTATGAAAAAGAAGCCAGAAATTTGTTCAAAATTTCCCATGAGCCACAATTTCTCATCTGTTATACATATGTTTACTAAACCTTTGTCATCGCTGTCTCCTGCCCTGTCTTGTAAGAAAAAAGTTGCTACAAAGTATTTAGAAAAATTTGCTTTAAAGTTAGCATCATTGAAAGAGAAACAGTTACTTGCCATACGTGAAGTTGGCTTTTGTTTTACTCCACTTCCTAAGACACTTAATTGGGAATACCACTTTCAGCTTTGTCTTGGTGGAAGTGTTTTGAATAACAGTATTCGGCGTCTTCATTCATTACAACAACAGGAAGTCTTTTCCCGTATTGAATTCCTTCAGAAATTCATGTCTGAAGCTAAATTTCGACCAAGATTAATAACTCTGGCAAGGTCTCTTCGGAGTGGCTTTACACCTCGTAAATATTTTCGTAAAATTGAGCGAGAAATTCTCTCCAGTTTTCATGTTTTTCACTCTAAACTCCATGTTCACTATGACAGTAGTTTACTTGGTGGCAAGTTTGGTTGGCCTAAACGTCATTGACAAAATGTAACAGTCCGACTTCATTAAAAAGTTTGACAGAATAACATGTAACAGTCATGTAGGAATGTATTCATGATTTAATTTTGTTTTTGTTTGGAAAATTTAGTTTAGTTTATGATTTGGGTTTTCCATAGTTAATTAATTTACCATTTGATACCACTTTTTAAAAGTTTTTTTTGTTGTTGCAGAAATGCTATTAACACTTTTTTTAAAACAAATTAATTAACAGCAAACATCATTCACTAATAATTAGAAAAAACATCTCAATAGTTTTCCAAATTAATAACCTCTTTTCCTTTGATCTCCCTAGCCATTACATGACAGATAAATTTACAGTTATCTCCATTGTAGCCACGTCAACTGACAATGTGTGCACTGTCTTACTCATTTAAAATAAGTTCACTTTGTATATAATAGTTGAAGGACATTGGTTGCTGAAGTCATGGTCAGGACTTATTTTTAATTACCTATCATTGATATTATAAATTAAAATAATTTTTCTTTTCAAAAACTCATGTAAATATATATTCTGCTTCTACATTTACCAAGGTGTGGTAAATAAATCTCATTTTCCCTATCTCTTGTTTGTAAGAGCATAAATTATATTACATAAGTGAACTGAAATAACAAAAACCAGGTTAAAATTGTGGGTTCCTTGGTTTCTTACCTTTTATTCCCCAATCCTTACCAACATATTGAAATATTTATTTAATTTTTTTTTTATTATATATGTAAGTTTTGTGGAGACATTTTTTTCTGTTCTGTACTAAAATATTTTTAGTGTACATAAAAACTTAATTCTAACTTACTATCACAACTACTAATAATAATACTAACGATAATATTTCATCTCATATTAACAACGAAAATCCTTATATTTCCATTGTAAATATTCATTTGTTAATTTCCATATTTAATAAATCTTCAAAAATCTGTACATTTTAAAACTTTCAATGGTGTACCTTTGGCAGTTGAAGTATTGTTTCATTCTTTCTTTCTTTTCTTAAATATCTGACTGGGTGTGTATATAATATATATATTTAAGCTTCTTATACAAGAATGTTGTTGACAGAGACTTCGAAGTTTCAGCCAGTTATGCTATCGTTGGACTTAGCTGGATCAAACTTCAAAGTCACTCTCAATATTCTTGTATAAGAATAATAAATTTTTACTCTACAAAAGTATAGAGTAACCCATCAGATTAATGTCAAATTGTTTTTATTATAACTGAACATAAAAACAAACACTAATATATATATATACACACACACATTCATATGTTTATATATATATACACACACACACATGTTTTTATATATATACACACACACATTCATATGTTTATATATATATATATATTTATTTATATATATATATATATATATATATATATATAAACACACACACACACACATAAATTTTTGTTTCAGATCAGACGGCTTAGTTACCTAATTCCACTCAACTAAGGAATTAGTCTTAAGCTCTGTACAGTAAGCATTCCATTATTCCCAAAAAGGTCTTTATTTGTGATAACATTTCAATCATCCTAGTATTATTTCTTTATGTTTGTTTGTTTTATTTGTTATTGTCATATAATGTAAAGTATTTAGTTATGCAATTTTTGCCTATTTTCATTTCATGCAAATGTCAGTTAAAAAACAGTATTTGTTAAATACTATTTTCATTGAAAAAATAAAACAAAATTATAAAAGAAAATAATTGCTAAAAATGTTTTCTTTTCTCAATTTTATACTTAAAATAATTTTTCTATCAATGTTCATAGTTTCTATGATGCTTTTTAGAACTTCCAAGCAATGTTTCAAATTTGAGAGGACAAGAAAAAAGCAAAATTACTTTATTTTTATGATTAACCTATGATGAACATTTTTTAAAAAATTAACCATTAATTTTCTTTTATGTTAATTTTTATTTTACTAGAACATTGAAAAAAAAACCAAGAAAATTTATATTCAGACCTTATATCTCACAATGGACATTTCTCTTATTAGCTCCAAACTGTTTAATTAAAATGACAGAACAGTGTTATTTTCTTATTTTCAAAATATTGTGACAACTATTCTTTAATATTAAAATTTTTTTCAAAGTTTAACCCTTTTGATACCAACTTGCCTGAGACAGTTCTTGGTTCAATGATACAAGTGACCTATTAAGTGGTCTGACATTAAAAAGAAATAAAAAGTAACTTGTTTATATTATTATCATTTTATTACATATTTTATAAATACTTAAAATTTTCCATATTTAACTTTTTTCTTACCATCACCATATTTCTGTTGAAATCCACTGCCTTTATTTTAATTCATTTTGAAAACATTGAAGAATTTAGTAAAGTAACTTTGTCATTATTAAGCTTGTATTTGGAATGTTAATTAACATCAAATTTTGATGGAAGAAAGTTCAATTTGGATTGCTTTAAAACAGTAATTTGTATGATAGAACCAAGGCTGGTCTCAGATGGTTTAGTATCAAAAGGATAATGTGCTGGCGTACCTTAGGCAACATGGTTATAGTATAGAAAGAAGGATAACAGAGTAACTCGGTTAGTAGGAGAGGTTAGGAAGTTAGAGGAGGAGGATGAAACTCTTTCACACTTTTTCATTTTTTTCACCTTCTCTTGTCTTGTTCTTTTAACTTAACTACAATGTTTCATTGTCCTCCTCCTCCTTTAACTTTCTAACCTCTCCTACGAATCGTGCTACCCTGCTATCTTTCTTTTTATAGTATCAAAAGGATTGAATAACTCTTTCAAAGAAATATCGGACATTACTTGAGCATTTGGAGTTTCTTTTTTATAATGTGGATATTTTCATGTTTCCGAAGAACATATTTTTACAACAGAATTTTTGTTCTGTTATTAACCAGCCAGTCAACACACCAGTTAGACATGAACATTGTTGGCTCAGCTGGCATGTTGTGTGTCTTGTCCAGGGGGAAAATGCTGTAGATGTAGTTTTGTTTTAATTTCAGACCATATATGGTCATTGTCTGTTTGAAATATTGATTACAACAATATTTTAATGTTTTAATTTTCAATAAAACTCTTGACATCCATAAATGACATTCAGTTCGAGCTGTTTGGCCTGGGCTGTCCACAACTACACAACAATTGTTTCATAAATGCAATACTGAATATCATGATACAGTGATTTAATGTGGGGTGAGCTAACAGAATTCTTAGCACTTTGGACAAAATTCTTAGCAGCATTTCTTTTAGCTCTTTACAGCCAAATCCAACTGAAGTCTTTGACTATCATTCAACTAATGTGAGTCAATATAATTGGCTTGTTGCCTCATTGATTTGTGCCAAAAATTGAAATATTATTCAAGAGTTAGTTTCATCCATCTTATTCTAAAGTTGAGGCTAATAGATTCATATTAACCTCAACTTTATCACTTTTCAAAAATTTTTTGTGAAGCAAATTTTGGCACTTAATTTATGAGAACCAATCCATAATGTCATTCTGTATGTTGTAGATAGATTTCAACCATCTGATAAATGACTTTTAAAACAACCACCACACTGTAATCAGCTGAATATTTCCATTATAATAAGCTTGGTTATATGTTGATAATTACATATCTTTTTTTTCATTGTGTGTTCTTTGTATTTTCCATGTTTTATCAATGTTGTGTTTATTTAATAATAAAGAATGTGTAAAAAGAAATTGTAATGAAATGTGCTATCATCCTTTCAACCAATACTCATAGTTAACAATTTATTGAACATTTTTCTAGCTGGGATAAACATGTAACTTGCTGCAGAGAAAAGGGACCTGTTCCTGCACCTCTGTTATACTTTAACCACTGCCCTCTCTACTCACTGCACCCACCCACTCAGTCAAAAGGTCTTGTGAGTTACTCACTAGTGCCAGTGCCACAAAAAAAACAAAAAACATCCAGTACATTCAGTAAAATGGTTGGCATTAGGAAGGGTATCCAGCTGTAGAGGCCATGCTAAAACAGATATTGGAGTTCACAACAGTCCTGATTCATCAGATCCTGTTAAAGCATCCAACCCATTAATGGATTTTACATGATGATAATAATGATTATCAGAATATATAATAATCTACCTATATAAAAGAGGAAAAAAACTTGCACACTTTGGCTTTGGTAAGGATTCAATCGAAATGTTCACTTAAAGAGAATAACAAGCTACATAATGCAAAATTTTTACTTTTCAAAAATTTCAATTCTAAAGGGTCAAAAAGAAAACAAACCCAAGCAGCGCCGGGCTATACTGCTAGTCTACCTATATAAAACAGGAAAAAAACTTGCACATTTTGGCTTTGGTAAGGATTCAGTGCCACTAGATCCGGTTGGATTCATTCCAAAATTTACCGGGACATGTAGAAAGAGGCGAGGATATGACTGGGCTAGGTTAGAAATCCCTATCTCAAAAGCTGTGGTTACTAGGGCAAAAAAATCCCACATTTTGACAAGTGTTTGTCGTTTCTCTCTTTCTCTTATCTGCCTGTCTTCCTCCATCTCTCTCTCTTTCCTCCCTTCCCTTCATTTTCTCTCTATAACGACATTTGAAGCTTCCACTATCCTCCGTCGCCTTCACCAGTGCTGTCACTCTTTCTCCCACATCCCCTCTCTCTGTGTACGTCTGTCTGCACTTTCTCTCTATAACCACGTTTGACAGCTTGGCCGTCTCTCTCTGTCACTCTTTCTCCAACTGCCTTTCTCACTGTACTTCAGCCTCTATCTATAGAGAGAAAGCGTGACAGTAGCAACAGTTTAAATATTTCCGTCTTTTAGAACGCTGACATATTATCGCCCACCACCATCGCACAATCATAACAAATATTATTAATCATATATATTGTGTTAATTTATATATATATATGTGTGTATATAAATATATATATGATGTGTATACACATTATATATATTATGTGTATATAATATATATAAAGTGTATATATTTGTATATATGTGTGTAGATATATATATATATATGTAGACTATATATAATGCGTATATATATACATATTTAATGCATATGTATATATATATAATGTGTGCATATGTGATCGGCTTCAGCTGAAAATATGCACACCTATGTTAAAAGTGCTAGCAAGTTTGCATGGCAACATTAAGTTTGCTCAATTGAAAGGCATCGCCTGTAGGGCAAAATTCCTCATCTTTTAAAATGTGGCCCGTGTACACCCGAGTGAAATCGGGTTATAATGCCGAAACAAGTAAAATGATAATAAACTATTTTAATCCTGAGCAAGGCCCGGTATATTTGTCTAATCTATAAAATGAAGAAGGCGAATGTTGATACAAATTGGATTTTTATGTAGAAAGGGGTCTAAATGGGGCTGGAAGGAGATTAAAATTTACAGGAGGGCGTAACTTGAGGAGGGAAATTGATTGCGAGACGTTTTGGGGCACTACAGTGGTTGCTTTGGTGTGAAAACTGGGATTTTATTAATTTTGGGGGACACTTGGGGATCTAGATTGGAAACCTTTTGCCTGATTTCAATCAAATTTTAAACATGGTAAAGTGGAAGCAGATTTGCAATTTAAACGTGGAAATCTAATTATTTATAAATGGGAGAGAGATAGTTAAAGATAAAAAGTAAGAGAAAGCGAGGGAGCGTCTGAAAGAAAAGAAGAGTGAGAGATTGGGAAAGTGAGAAAGGAGAGAGAAACAAGAGAATGTGCCGATAAGAAACAGAAAGTAACAACCACAACCTCACCCGTGCGTAGAGTGGGTTACCTTAAGCTAGTCTACCTAATAAAAGAGGAAAAAAACTTGCACACTTTGGCTTTGGTATGGATTCAGTGGCACTAGATGTGCTAGGATCGAGCTGAAAATTGGTAGGGATACTAAATGTGTGGTGAGGATGCGACCTGTGATGGTTAAAATTCGCAAGCTATAAAGATGTGGTTGCTATGGCAGAAAGAGTGATATTTTAAGATATTTCAGCATTCGGAAATAGATACGTTGTAAGGGGAACAACTCAGTAGTTTCAATGATTACATTTACAAGTAATGACTGTACATAAATATCAAATTACTTATCTGTTGCGAAATAATATGTGCGTGCGTGAGTGTGTGTGTGTGCATACGAGTGCGAGAGTTGGCTATTAATTCAATGGGACATAAAGAAATCAAAAAAGTAGTTAAAAAAGCAATTAATAATTTTAAGAATAATTTCACCAAACCTGATTGTATAAAAGATAGCAAAGCATGATAAAAGATAATAAGAGTAGAAATTATTATTTTTAGCATATAAGGGATCCACTGAGTGGTCTCTCTTCTTGTCTACCTATATAAAAGAGGAAAAGAACTTGCACACTTTGGTTTTGGTAAGGATTCAATGGCACTAGACACACCTATAGAAGGCATGGTGTAGTTACGGCCAGAGTAGGTTTCAAGTCTCTATCTCGATAACAAAGGCCCGAAACAATGCATTTTCTGCGAGTGAGTGGATGTCATACACTATTGCCTTGAGTTGTGTTCACGCAACATGTTGGATTCTATGCGTGACTGTGTGCATGTTTGCGTGAATGCAATGGAAAAATGGGGCGAAAACACGTTCAATTTTTGAGTTTTTCGAAAAACAAAATATGAGCATATATGTAGAAAAATTTCCTGAATTGATTGGAGCAAGTTTGAATTCTCTAGCTTGAAATATGCAAATTCTAGCAGTTTTGAGTGTGCCTTTTTACGGAGTTCTCAGTTGAAAATGGTGTCAAAAAATAGCTCAAAATGAGAGAATTATTTTGCAGACCGAATTGCCTCAAAAATCGAACGGGAAGTGCTCTTAATCTAGATATATAAAGCTGAAGTTGTCTGTGTGTGGCAGGTTTGGTAGGCTTCAACTAACACTATCTCCTCCGAGACCCTGCAACGCAAGTTGACCAAAATTGAGAGTATGATAGAAGAAGGCTTGCTCTTCATTCCTTAGAAGATAAAATTCAAATCAGACCATGTTAAGACTAAAAATTATTTACATCAATAAGGTGCTTTCTTCTATGAAAATCCCTATTTTTTACGATTTTTTTTACTGCTGTGTCGCCATTTTACAGTGTATTTCAACCAGAAAAATGTTCATTTAAAGAGAATAACAAGCTACATAATGCAAATTTTTTCAAAAACTCCAATTCTAAAGCAAACCCAAGCAATGCCGGGCGATACTGCTAGTACTAAATAAAATCATTGATCTCTTTAAAGACATCGTAAAATTATAATGTTAACAATTTACATTTGTTACTGTTACTTTATTCTTTTACTCATCTCAGTCATTGGACTGAAGCCCTGCTCAGTCTCTGCCCTACATTACATTGGCCCCAGTACTTTGTCTGGTTATTATTTTATTAAATTTGAAAGGAGGAAAGATGAAGTCATCTAGATAGGATCTTTATTTCAGAACATAATGACTTAGGAAGGGAGTTAGTGTAGATGAGATGCAGTTTGAATTTGTACCAGACAGAAGCACCACTGATGCTATCTTCCTGTTGAGACAATTGCAGAAATATTTAGCCAGAGATAAACTTCTGTACTTGACTTTTGTCAACATGGAGAAAGCCTTTGACAGGATCCTTCACTCCCTTAACTAGTGATCAATGTGGAAGCTAGGGATAGATGAGTGGTTAGTGAGAGCTGTACAAGTCATGTACAGGGATACTGCCAGTAAGGTGAAGGTTGGCAATGAGTATAGCAATGAATTCAGTGTACAGGTAGGTGTTCATAAAAGATCAATTCTTGGCCCCTTCTTGTTTATCTCAGTCCTCCAGACCTTAACAGAAGAATTCTAGACAGGCTGTGCCTGGGAGCTCCTCTACGCTGATGACTTTGTTCTTATAGTTGAATCATTGCCTGACCTAGATAAGAAATTCCAGGTGTGGAAGCAAGGCCTGGAATCTAAATAAAGTCCTAGTAAGTAAGAAAACAAACAAATCACAAGTCCCTACTGGGAGATGGCCCTGCTTGATATGTAAGAAGTGTGTTGGTAGAAATGCCATACATTGTACCCAGTGCAAGGTTTGGACACATAAGTGTAGTGGCATCACAGGAAAGTTAACGGACAAATGTGCAGGTACAATAAGCACTAAAAATGCACAGACAATAGACTTCCTCAAATGCTCAGAGAGATCATTAGAAGCAGTTGATAGCTTTTGTTACCTAGGTGACCAAGTTAGCAGTGGGGGAAGTTCTGGAAGTGCAGTTGCTAGAATAAAAACAGGCTGGGCAGAGTTCAGAGAGCTTCTGCCTTTGTTGGTAACAAAGGGCCTCTCCCTGATAGTGAAGGGTAGATTGTATGATGCCTGTGTCTATATAGCTATGTTACATGGCAGTGAAACATGGGCTTTGACTACAGAGGACTTGCAAAGGCTTGAAAGAAATTAAGCTAGCATGCTCCGCTAGATGGGTAGTGTCAGTGTGCATCCACGACAGTGGAAATGATTTAAGAGGAAAACTGGGTATAAGAGGCATCAGATGTATGCAAGATAGGAGACTGCACTTGTTTGGTCATGTGATGTGTATGGATGAGAACAGCTGCATAAAGACGTGCTGAGCTGTAATTGTGGAGAGATGGGGTAGTTCCAGGAAGACATAGGATGAAGTGGTGAGAAAGGCTCTTCAGATGCTGGGCTTCACTCAGGAAATGACAAGGAACTGGGAGATGTGGCGACTTACTGTACTTGATAAGACATGTCAAGCTAAGTAAAATTGGTGTTGTCCATCCATACAAGCTTGTCTTTTACAGAAGATGCTGGTGTCACATAAAATGCACTCATACTGGTGCTGCATAAATGCACCCAGCACACATTGTAAAGTGGTTGGTGTTAAGAAGGGCATCCAGCTGTAGAAACCATGCTGCAACAGTCAATTGGAGTCTGACCAGCTTCTGTTGAACTGTCCAACCTATACCAGCATGGAAATCAGATGTTAAATGAGGATGATGATGTTGATGATGTCACTTCCCATTTAGTCACTTCCCATTACACATGGGAAGTGACTAAATGCCACAAGGAATTTTCTCTAATGTTCTACTGATTCTGCCATCCGTTTTCAGTTAAATATGCATAGGATATAGACATACATTTATAAGTACATACATACATACATAAACAGATACATGCATGCATACATATATACATATGTGCATGTTTATACATATAAATACATACATACATCACTTTACATCCATTTTTCCAAACGTGCATGATGAAACACAGCATCCCACCACTTACCGTGTTCCTTTATTATTTCTTTTGTGAGATTCAGCATCATGGGATTAAGTTTTATCATTTCCACTCATATCTTGCCTGGTCTTTCTTTTTCATTGGAACCTTCCACTTAGATCTCCTGTCAATTCTTTACCCATCTCTTATCCATACACATTGCTTCACTATCACCAAGGATCTCACCTGGAGAAAGCACATTTTTAACATATCTAGGACAGCATTTCAAAGACTAGCCCTTATCTTTAGAACAAAGAAATATTTCATCCCCTAACAACTGCTAACATTCTAAAAGGTTCAGGCGAGGCTCACAACAGGGTATTGCTGCTATTCACACTGATATCCTGGACCAGATCCAGAGAAGGGCCACTGCACAACACTCAGCCTCTAAACATCTGGAAGTTTATTATATTAGTTTTATTCGTCACAAGCTTTTTCTTCTATTTTATAAATAAACCTCCAGATTTTTGCAGTTACATGGGGTAATAATATAATTTAAGGGCATGTATATTAAAAGATAAGGATACAAGAAAGGCAAGTGACTGGTTGTTCTGTCAGAATTACCAAGGCTGTGGATTGGCACAAATCTAATATATAAACTGGGGCTCATCATTTAATATTGTTTCTTTATCACAGCATGTATTGAAGTTGCAATATTTGAATGTGTGGATCTTCTATGGGTTTTCCAGTTTCTACATGTTATAAGAATGATTTTATTTCTGTGGATTGTTTCCACACTGGGGCTGCTATAAATTTTTTAAAACTATTTTAAGAATTAAAGAATTTCAAAAAGAAAGATAATGTGTTATTATCTTAGGCAATAGTTTCAAATGAAATAAACTGCATTCACATACAGTTTATATAAATTGACCAGAAAAGAAAACTAAAGTAGAGAACTGGTATGTAACATGGAAGGCTTCTTTATGTATTAGAAAATAATTTGTTACATTAACAGGAAAAGTATTTATGCAATACACTTATTGGAAACATTCAGATGAAACAGCGTAATGTGACACATACAAAAAAATCTTTGTTAGAAACTCAACATTTGGGCTTATTTTTTAATTATCAAATACATATTCAGGTGCTGTGGTGTATCTTCTTGATCACTTGTACTTGTAGGCCTCACTCATAGAAAGTTGTACTTAGACCACCAAACTATCCATGTGAACAACAGCTGTTCATTTGATAAAATCTTGAGTGTGAACATGAATCAATTGTGATTTCTATGTGGCAAAACATGGAATTGAATCCAGTGCTCTGCCAACCCTCCTGCAGACATGTGAGGAAAACAAGGAGGCAATAATAAAGAAGAAAAATATTCAGGTACAATGAGAAAAAATAACATGAACATATAAAAATACAAAATGTGCATTTAACAAATAAAAGACAATTGTCCATGGAAAAAAGTTCACAGCAGAGTCCATATTGGATGTTAAGTTCAACAGTTAATGTTATTGAAAATGTTTGTCTTTTCCCTGTCTTTTTTTTTACCTTCTTAAAGTTAACTAAAATTAATAAATGTGAGTATATTTTGTCACTCAATGAACCTTTCTGCCACTTCATGTCATTTTGTCAGAAGTAGGTGTACTGACAAGTAGTTGATGATGTGTCGTATATGCATAAGAAGTGAGGATGTGGTAGGAAAAAAAGTAGGATGTTGTTGACAGAGAGATGCATCAATAAAAGCCTGCTTCCATGAACTGATGTTTCTTGTGAATGCCCAACACCATGAACTTAGGTTTTACTTCCAATATGTGATATGGGCCAGTATACAATGTTTGCAATGGATGTTTAATTGTGTCATTGCATATAAATACATGCATCCATATATGGACATCTGATGAAACAAAAGACTTGATCAATTGTGGTCTCATTGTCAATGGGGGTAACTCCATCATGTATCTACGCAATTGATGGACATAATCTGCTGGATCAAAATGTTGATTGGCTGAAGCTGTAGCTCAAACCATTTGATCAGGCAAACTAAGAGGAGAACTGTAAAGTAGTTCTGCTGGTGGATATCTCAGACTGTCCTTAACAGCGAACTGAAGATCTAATAAAATAACAGGTAAAACCAACAGTCTGAATTGGAATAAGCTTGAAGAGCTGCTTTCAATTGGTGATGGAAATGCTCTATCATTGCATTAGACATAGAGTGATAAGCCATAGTGTGGATTCGCCTGGTGCCTAGAAAGTTAGAAAAGTTGGAAAATAGACAGAGAGCTCTTTCATTTGAACACAGCTATTGTGGAGTTGTCTTTTACTATTATTTTGATTCAGTTTTTGGAATTACTTACCATTTTTTTCATCACTTAATGTCACACTACTTCTTTCCTAGTGAATATTTTTTAACAAAGATTTCATCAAAAGATTCTTCTTAATGAGCACATACTTTTAAACCTAATTAATTTATAATTTTCTTTTAAAATAATTGAGATATTTTGATTCAAAGGAACTCTTCCATTTTTGACCTTACATATTTTGATCTAACTTTTTCTCTGATGAACCAAATTTCAATTATTTTATCTCCAAATGTAGCTTACGACTGGACCATCATTGCTAAAAAATGCATTCAATTTGGTCAAGAACTGAATTAATGATGAAGCCTAGAAATGCTTGCTAGTGACTAAAATTTGACCTTACCTATATATTCACCCATGGTAGTGGGCGAATGATTTACACACACATATGCACACACACACACACACACACACACACACACACACACATATATATATCTTTTCCAACGCAGAAAATGGGCATCATATAATGATGAAGAGGAGGATGAAATATATATATGTAATGATTGTATGCACTGAGGGGGAAAAATATTATCAATTGGTTGAAATTGCCCTTTATTTTCATCATTACAATGTAAGATATAACTTCCTTGATCTGTTGTTACACAATGGTAATTTGCCTGTTCTGTTATCAGTCTGTAGGTAGTTAAATTTGGCTTTTGTTGACTTCTAGAGGATTGGTGGAAAAGAAGAGGGAGAGAGAGAGAGAGAAAGCATAAGAGAGTTTAGTGCTCTGGCTGGCAAGTGGATAGGATGAAATTTGTATTGTTGCATGATGACAATCCATAAGTGAAAGGAGAGACATAGAGTAATATGAGTAACCTAATGTGTAAGTCTTGACATGGTACTTGACCTACAAGAAGCAGTAGCCAAGTCTTAAAAACTTAGATCCCTTTGTTGAAATACACTGCCTTTGTTTCTATTAAATGAATAATTTAGTAAGGTCATTATTAAGCTGGTGTTTCTAAAATAAATTAACATGAAATTTTGATGGAAGTTTTTAATTTAGATCCCTTTATCCCTTTTGTTGGCCAGAGTTCTTTCATCACACTCCTGTGACCGCATCAGTGGTCCTTTGCTTTCTTCTTTCTTATTTGTGCCTCTCCTTACTAACCGTCAGCCATTTTGTATTTCTATTGTATGTGTCTTCATTTGCGCATGCATATATCTCTATGTGTGTCTATGTTTAGTGAGGGGGGGGGGAATGCCTGTAATATTTTTATCTCCTGTTTATATGGTTCATGTAATTTGTTTTTGTTTATTCTTATTTTGTTCATGTGTTTACACCCACTTATTATTATTATTATCATTATTATTATTATGTATGTATGTATGTATGTATGTACGTATGATTGTAGGTATGTAGGTATAATAATAATAATAGTAATAATAATAATTTTTAAAAAATGTATATAGTTATTTACTTCCATTTGTTTATTCATCTGTGTATTTTATTTTATTATGTTTTCAGTTTTGTTTATATTGTAACCAGTTTATGGGGATCCTCTTCTGTCATATGTTGTGGTGTGTGCTAGTGTTCCATTCCTGTTTCCTATTCAGGCTAGGTTTATCTTCTGTTATGTGTGTAGCTTCCGTAATTTGTCTGATTGTTGTATCTGTTGAGTGTGTGGACAAGATTTTAACTTCTATGTTGTTGATTGAGCCCCTGTGTTCCTGCTCGGCGTGTTGGTACAGAACCGATGAGCTCATTCCTTCCTTAAGTTCTCTCCAATGGTCATTTACCCGCTCTCCTATGCTCCGTGCCGTTTCCCCTATGTATGTTGTCTTGTTACTGCATCGTCCCTCTATATATCTTATACTATAGACTACATTTCTGGCTTTACAGTTTGTTTGTGGGCTAAATCTACACAGTATACTTCCTATCCATACAGGGGGTTCTACTAAAAGGGTAGGTTCTACCGATTATGGATTTGATAGGGTTGCCTGGCCTTTCAACAACCTTAATCCTTAGCTTAAGTTTGTCTAGGGCCCTTCTAAAGCAGTACGCCAGTTCACCTCTAGGGGTGGTGTTGACAAACATGACACTCTGGTATTTGTGGCTATCATACCAAGAGTTGGCCTTCCCTATTTTCTTCTTTGTCCTTTCAATAGTGTTCCATGACTTGCTTCTATAGAGTGGGCAAACCCCATTCCTATCATTACATAAGATAGTATCAAATTTCTTAATGGCTTCTTTGTATACTCTGATCCTTTCTTTATGGCTGTAACCTGAGAACTGCATGCGGTGAATGAAATGTTGTATGTGTCTCTTTAACTCTGTAGGCTCGCACATGCAGGACACATTTCGCATTATTCTGATGAGGTCTGCCATCAAAATATTGAATTTGGCATTGTTTGCGATAGCTGAGTTCCGGTGGATCAAGTATTTGGAGGCCATAGGTTTGGCATAGTACAAATGAAGGATTTGGGTTTTATTATTCTCAGTTTCTAGCCAGAGTTCTGTGTCTAGTACTTGTAGTCTATGGTTAGGGTGTTTAGTAGGGTAGTCTATTGTGACCTAAATACTCTGGTGGATGGAGTTAGCTATTTGCTGGATGCTCTCCATAGTATTAGTTTCTATTACTATATCAACAGTACTCTCTTGTGGGGGTGCCTTTACCACTATGTTGATATCATCAACATAGCGAGAGTACATTCACGAGTATGGAGTTCTGTGTTAGGCATTCCTTAAGCCTTCTGTCCCATCATACCATGAAAAGGTTGGCCATATCACCGGCGATACTAACGCCAATGGCTGCCTCCTCGTCCTGGGCATATATTTTATTGTTAAACTTTAATGTGTGGCCTTTTAGGGTAACTCTTATACTAGTTCCTAGTGCATGTGCGATCATTTTCTTTACCTGATGGACATTTGCGGGGGTCCATATGGCTCTGGTCCATCCGCTCCATCTCTCTATATGGGTCTTCCTAGCCATAGAAGTAATTGTGGGTGGTCTACCTCTTAAACGTCTATTGGATCAGAAACTACTAAGATCATGTTTATCTAGGTATTCGTTGTCATATGTCAGTCTAAGTAGGAGGCCCAGTTCCTCTGTGTTGACATTGCGGAACTCCACCTCGCTCTCGTTGATCATCTCCATGCACTTCTCCACTGCAAAATCCGCGTTGATTGATGGGTATAGGGATACCACATCCATGCTACTCACCATACATCCTGTCAGGTTGCAAGTGTTGTTACAGTCATTGATCCTGCTGAGGAGATCTTCCGTGCTGTCACAAACATCAGGTGACATCTGGATTATAGGGCATATGATCATTGAGAGGAAGTAGGAGATTCTGTAGTTGCTAGCGATATTTGCTCCACAGACTGGTCTTGTTGGTGGTCCTGCTATAGGGACAGTGGTTACTTTATGGTCCTTGCGAAGTCCATACAGTGCCAGGATAATCGTTGTTCCAGGCTTGGAAATTGTTTGCTGTGCGTTTCTGGGGTCCCAGAACAATTGTCCACATCATCATGTGGGCGTTGAGGACCTTTTCTCTCTCCTCATGCGCCTGTAAAGTTGTTACTTTTGTATTGGCAATATGAGGTTGCATTGCCTGGATGTAGTTCGGTAAGCTGTCTACTGAAATAAGGCCAGACGTATCTGTGGGAAGGCATACCATCTCTCTGTTCCTCGTGCGCTGAATGAGCTTACGTGGGCCACATGCGGGTTTAATCCTGAGTTGTTGGGCCTCTGTCTTATTCTGTCTCTGTCTCTTAGTGTATAGTTCTAAAATCTGTCTAAGTTTGGTCCTAGCTATAGTGAACTGTGCTTCCATATGGTCATTAGTATGTCTTGAGATGCAGACCCTTTTGTTAAAGGGTAATGTTGTCGGATAAATCTGGCTCATGTTGTAAGATTTGTCACATATGTTGAAGAATTGAGTGTCAAAGGGGTGGGTATACATGTTAATGACCCTTCTAGGGTTATCTTCTTCATTACCGTTACTACTATTTCTGTTGTTACTGTTCCCATCATCAACCCCATTATTGCCACCATTACCACTATCATCACCACCACTACTACTACTATTACTATCACCACCACAACTATCACTACTACAATCATTACTACTTCTACTGTTACCACCACCACCATTACTACTACCACCACCACCGCTACCACTACCACCACCACCACCACCACCACCACTACTACTACTACTACTACTACTACTACTATTACTGTTATTCCTACCACTACCATTATTGCTATCATTCTGATTATCGCTAGTGATATTCTCATTGTTCCTGTTTCTGGTGTATGTTACTGTTCCCATCATTACCACTATCATCACCACCACTACTACTACTATTACTATCACCACCACAACTATCACTACTACAATCATTACTACTTCTACTGTTACCACCACCACCATTACTACTACCACCACCACTGCTACCACCACCACCACCACCACCACCACCACTACTACTACTACTACTACTACTACTACTAGGAACAGTAACAACAACAACAACAATAATAATAATAATAATGATAATAATAATAATAATAATAATAATAATATTTGTTTTGCAAGATTTTTGATGTAAAATCGTGTGTTGAAACAGATATTGTTGTATTTAGGAATGGTCATTTTGTAAGTTTATCCAATAAAAACACACACACTATATATTTGGTGTTACTTTGCTTCACTGCTTGGAATCGAACTCGGAATCGTGCAAAGAATATAAGTAGCGATCGTGATACACACCACGAAGAAATGATCAAGTTCAATAATGATCTGTTAAGCAACAACTACCCCAAAAGTATACTATCCACTCCAATTATGAAGAAGAGAGAGGACGAGGCCAATAAAGTGTCCACAGTCTGTCTACCTTATGTGAAAGGCCTCTCCGAAAAGATACAAAAGATATGCAGCCCATATGACATCAGGACAGTATTCAAGAGTAATACAACACTTCGCAAATATCTCCTTCGAGTAAAACCACCAATAGAAGAGAATATGACCAAAGACTGCATGTACTCCATCCCACGCAGCTGTGGTAGGTTACACAAAGGCGAAACATGCCGCCCCCTCAAAATAAGGGTAGAGGAACATCGCAAAGCTGTGACACGGGGAGATATTGATAAATCGGGTATAGCTGATCATGTATGGAAAAAGGAGACCACTTCCCCCCATGGGATGAAGTTAAAATAATAGACAGAGAACACCACTGGAAAATACAAAAACTAAAAGAAGCAGCACATATGCTAAGACACAACAACCTCCTAAGCAGACCGAGTGCAGATATGAGCAGCATATGGGAACCGGTATTAAGGAAGGATAGGAAAAGATTAGATTTATAAGCCCTACAATTCACTCCATAATTGCCCATAGGCATATGGCATAGTGGTTAAGAGCACGGGCTACTAACCCCAAAATTCCGAGTTCGATTCTGAGCAGTGACCTGAACAATAACAATAATAATAATAATAATAATAACACACCTTAGGAATGAGAACCCAGAGGAATCTCTCCTCTTTACCAGAAAGCTTCTCCCCAGTAGTCTCATGCACATTACACCAAAGTAAGACTGCATTACTTATTTAGTCAACAAACTTTTCTCATTATGGAAGATTGAAATGAGTGGGGAAAACTTGTGGAAACAGTCTTGGGGTATCCTGAGGGACGACCTAGATAGATAAATATTCTTTCTCTTTACTTATAATGAATTAATCAATTCACTATTTTTTGTTATTTATCTAATTATGTTTGTATCGATAGTGTATATTAAACAATGCTTGTATTGCACTCACATCCAACAGAAAAAGCAAGTGTACCATGAATAGATGATGGTAGATTAATGTAAGGATAACTGATGTGACAAGTCAGTTGGCAAATGTTCATTGAAACCTTTTCAGATATTGGATGCTGTTACCCCTCTCCATGTTCCTTTCCATATCCATTTCCACTTCCTCAGAGTTGGCACTGTCAATGTAGGCACATTGAAAGATAGTTCTGGTGAGATTGTTGAGATGCTTGAATGGAGACATGTTCATGTGTGTTGCATTCAAGAAGTAAGGTGGAGAGGAGCTTCAGCCAGGTTCCTCACAGGCAAGAAATATAGGTATAAAATCTTCTGGGAAGGTAACTGATGGTGTAGGTGGTGTTGGCATACTTCTAGCAGAGAAATGGGTGGATAAGGTGATTGAGGTAGTCAGAGTACTTAAGCCTAGGCTACTTTTTCAGTGTAGTATAACAACAATTATCTCTGCCTATGCCCCACCAAAAGTGGGTCTGCCAAATGAACAAAAGAAACATTTTTATGATATTCTTCTGCAGGTTATCTCATAGACAAATGACAATGACCTCATCTTCATGGCTGGTGATTTCAATGGACATGTTAGGTAGCTCCTGAGTATCTTCCATGGTGTACACAGGGTCCATAGAATTGGTTCCCAAATTGAGGTGATGATCTGCAACACAAACTTCGGAAAGCTAACCAGTTACCTGATAATCTACCAATTGGATGGCCATGCTAGTCAAATTGATTACATTCTTACCAGAAAATGATATGCATGGTTACTCATAAATGCAAAGACCTACTTTGGTGAAGAATGTACCCCACAATATAGTCCTAATAATTTGGAAAATAAACAAATAGATCCATTCGAGTGAGGTCATTGCCAGTGCTTCTGGATTGGCTCCTGTGCAGGTGGTATGTAAAAAAAACCCATTTGAGTGTAGCCTTTGCCAGTATCACCAGACTGGCCATATGAAAAAACATTCATATGAGGTTGCCAGTGTTGCTGAACTGGTTCCTGTGCAGGTGGCACGTAAAAAACACCAGCTGTTGCCAGTACTGCCTGACTGCTGGTGGCACATAAAAGCACACTCTACACTCTCAGAGTGGTTGGCATTAGGAAGGACATCCAGTTGTAGAAACTCTGCCAGATCAGATTAGAGCCTGGTGCAGCCATCTGGTTCGCCAGTCCTCAGTCAAATCGTCCAACCCATGCTAGCATGGAAAGCAGACATTAAACGATGATGATGATGATCCCTTCAAGGAGATGACCCTGCTCACTATGCAAAAAAGGTATTAGGAGAAACTTCATATGGTGTACCCAGTGCAAGCCATGGACACATAAAAGGTGTAGCAGTATTACCAGAAGATTTACAGAGAAAATAGTCTTTACACGTGGCAGATGTGCAGGTGTATTAAACATCTAGAATGTACAAAAATAGACTCCCTCAAAAGTCAGGGGGAGGGGGTCCTTAGAAGTACTACTTCTGTTAGTAAGGAAGTGCCTCTCCCTTAGAGTGAAAGGCAAATTGTATGATGTCTGTGTATGAACATGGCAATGAGACATGGGCTGTGACTACTGAGGGTGTGCAAAGACTTGAAAGAAATGAAGCCAATATGCTTTACTGGATGTATGAGGTGGTGTCAAAAGGTTCCTGGACTTGATATGTTTAATAAAAAAAATCTTACTTCCCTAAGTTTTAACATCATCTCCTTCAAAATAGTTATCTTGTGCAGCAATACACTAGTCTCAGCCTTCCTGCTGCTTTTGGAATCCAGCCTGGAAGTTGTTTTCCATAAATGAGTCAAGGACCTTCTGCAATTCGCTCTGGATCTTGAAAATGGTGTTAAAAGCTGCATTTTCATCTTGGGGAAGAGATGCAAGTCTTCAGGTACTAAATCTAGTAAATAGGTGGATGTGGAAGCAGTATCATGCTGTTGGCAAGAAACTCACGAGTGAGAACTTGGTGATAGAGTGCATTATTGTTGTGAAGAGTCCAATTCTTTGTGCTCTGCAGATCCGGTTGCTTTTGCCAGATGTCCTCCCTTAAGCACTTCAAAACGTTGCAGTAGAACTCTCGATTGATGGTCTGGCTCTGGGAGGGGATGAATTCTTGATGCACAATACCACATTTCTTAGAGGTGACACTTGAGGCAGGTCTTCCAGCTCACTCACTCTTCCAAGGATGTTCTTCCACTTTTGAAGTGCCTGTGCCACTCACAACATTGCGTACGACCCATTGCCTCATCACTCTAAACTTACTGATGCATACTCAATGTCTCTGTAGTAGACTTCCCAAGTTTAAGAAAAAATTCCACATTAGCAATTCTTTCCAGTCTATGACAAAATCACAGATGATAGCATACATGTGATCACAACAACCTAATTTTCACACCTTGCGAAGTAAACACAGGGATGTCACTCAGCACACTGCCTCATGAAGGTCACTGCTAGCTCTTACTGCACACGCAAACATGTGCTGTCATCTGTTAGCATGCTACAGAGCCGGTTCGGGAACTTTTTGATACCACCTTGTATAATGTCAGTGTGCATATACAACAGAGTGTGTTTTGAGAGAAAAATTGGGAATACAAGGCATCAGATGTAGTGTGCAAGAGAGAAGACTGTGCTGGTATGGTCATGTAATGCATATGAATGAAGACAGTTGCATCAAGAAGTGTCGATCTCTCATTGTGGAGGGAACATGTCCTTGCATACAGGTACGTCTTCTGCATCCTTCTTCAGCTGAGTGACTCCAATCTTGCGAGCTCATGGGTGCTGGTGCTATATAAAAAGTACCCGTGCCAGTACTGTGTGAAAGCACCTAGTACACTCTGTTGAGTGATTGGCGTTAAGAAGGAGATCCAGCCACAAAAACCATGCCAAAATAGACATGGAGCCTGGACAGCTCTTCAGCTGGCCAGCTCTGGTCAAATCATCCAACTCATGTCAACATAGAAAATGGATGTAAAATGATGATATTGTCAGTAGTTTGTTTATCCAGAAAAGAAGCACACTTTAAAGTATTAGATCAGTAATATATTTTTTAGGAGGTTAAATGTTATGGTTGGTCAATGGGTAACCATTGGTTTCGTGCCTATAAAGTGCTTAGCAGTATAGGCAACTGAAGGAAGAAATATGTCATGATCAGCTAGTTATGTAAACAAAAGATATTTATCCATGCAGGAGTGCAGCAGGTGGGATGGGGTTGTCCCCTTTACATTGAAGGAGCTGCAGTGGGCCTATTCAATGAATTGGGAATTCCAAGTTTGTTGCTTCAAGTTTCCTACTACAAATCCTGTCCCACTTGCAGCTTCCCTGGACGGACAAATAGTTTTTTTTTACAAAACTAACTGACCATGATGTATGTCTCCCTCCAGTCACTGAAAGATTATCCACTTTTGCTATTTGAGTCTGACGAGTCACCTATACTACTAAGAGCATTACAGGTGCAAAACCAACACACATATTTACAAACATGTGTGTGTATGCACACACACACACACACACACACACACACACACACACACACACACACATACATACACACAGTCATACAAGCACACACAAGCAAACATTTGCTCATACTGATAGTTTATTCCCCAATCCTAAATCTGCATATAATATTAAAACAAAGTAGTTCTTCTGAAAATAATTTATTGGAGACTAGACTGGAAACAGTCTTCTTACTAAATCTAATCACCTCTAATTACTCCCTACTGCCCTCAAAAAAAAAAAAAAATGATACATGATATATTGTCTGCATAAAAAAAAATAAAAGAATAAGATAAAGTAAAAGAAAAGAGATGGGATAGCAGCCATAACTTGAACACTTGATCATAAGTGTATTTGATCAATACTGATCTGAACTGAAAAAAGATATAAGATTTGTTTCTGTTTACAAGCCATTCGTCATAATTTTAAATTGGGAGTGTACTTATTCATAACACAGCTTATTTTATATCTTTGTCTTATATCAGAGCTACTGATTGTTGCTCCCAATTCACTTGAGCAAAACACGTTGACAGTTGTGTAAAGAGTATATATTGAAACATGAGGGGTTGGTCATCAAAAAAATCTCTGCTGGCGTGTTTCCTACTCCTGAATATATCCTTAATTCTTTGTAGTGCATATTTAAAATACATCCGCTTTAAACATCGCAGATATCTTAAACAGAGAATAATGAAGAAAGTACATAACATCCATGTACGTGTACCAGTGGTTCCTGCTCCAGTGGTTCCTACTCCAGTGGTTCCTGCTCCAGTGGTTCCTGTTCCAGTGGTTCCCACACCATTGGTTCATGCTCCAGTTATAAAGAAGGATACACGTCCAACTTTGAGAGTCTCTATTATAGAAGATCAACACCAAGGTAGAAAAAGATTTTATATTTTTTCTTACCACAAAACCAATGTATGAATGAACGTGGTGTTTGTATCTGTGTGATGTGCATGCATTTATTTATGTGTATATACATGTACATTCACATATATTTATGTGCATAATATACACATACATATTATCTATATTATATATATAATATAATATATTATAATATATAATATAATATAATATAATATAATATATATATATATATATATATATATATATATATATATATATAGTAATAATTTTATATTTGGGTAGACACCTTGTAGTATGTTGCTTAAAGCCTGTTCATAGTATTTGGCTACCTGATGTCAACAACAGTATGAAAATATATTCTCCTGGATTTACTTCAGGAATTTCTTTGTGTCTGTAGAGGAATTCATGAGACTGTTTATTCAAAATCACCATGATCGTTTTGATTCATCATGCACCCGTACTTTACTGGTGAGATGCAGTACAATCATTTATCATGCATTATTGGTGTAGATGCATCCCCTCAGGTGACTTTTCAAATAAGTACCTGATTTTTTTACGTGCCATTTTCCTATTTCTTATAACAACAAATTTTTTTAGTTAGTGTAGCATTCCGTCTTTCTCTATAATGAACTGAGATAGAATGAAAAAATTCTTCTCATATAAGCAATAAAATCATAAAAATATATAATAAATATATAAAGATAAAAAAATAAGGAATCAAAATATACATAGGGTCCTTAGGCTAAATTTGGCAGTTTACATAAAAGGAAAACACAGTATCCCATCCAAACTTAAAAGTATTTTCAAGATCAAAAAATACCTGCTAGATTATGACTGGGAGATATCAGTTTACTCAGAGTAGCATCCTTAGTTTCCAACACAGTCTCAAAAGAGCCTTAGGACCCAACAAATTCATTCTTCACTGTGTCCCTGGGAAGATCTTTTGACAATTTCCTTGAACTTGGTTACCAGCTTGGCTTTGGTGCTGCATGCAGTACAGTTGGTGTTTTTCTCAAACATGCTTCTCACATAGTAATCCATGGGACTACAACCAGAGCAATTACAAGGCCAAAAATTGGGGCCGGTGAAGTCATGTAAATTCTCTGACAACCACTTCTAATCCTTTCTGGATTTACAGCAAGGAGCTGAATCTTGCTGTCACACACGGCCTTCCAGCAGCAATCCTCTCCAGCCAGTGTTTGACCACCATCCTCAGCAGCTTCACTGCCAGCATCAAGTGGTTCTCTTTGGCCTTGGTTGTCAGAATTTGTCTCTTGCACCTCTTGTACAAGTGGTAGCAAAAGTTTTCATTCAGGACCAGATTCAATGTGATGGCTCTAACATCCATCTCTGTAGACTTTTTGCAAGGAATAATGTGTGGATAATGTTGCAGTCAGCCTTTCAATGGCATTCACTATAGTAGCTGGTACTTTGACATGGTATCATGATTTTATCACTCATGAGTGAGGCACAGAGTTAAAAGGTTTCTTGTAGTGTAACCATATCATTAAGAGATTATGGCGATATTGCTTGGCTTCCTTAGGGACAGCTTTGCTGAGGAGAAGCTGTCCAGCATAGCCCCAGACTCCTTTCTTTCCTCCTGCCTGTTCATCACTTATTACATCATTTGTTTGGCAATGGTCATGGAGAAACATATTCAGACAGCCTGTGTACAGTTTGTTCTTGACATTATGACATGCAATATGCCTATAGCTTTTGGCTTCATGAGTCTCTTTGTTCTTGCGAATAAGAGTAATCTGTGCAACCGTCAACCAATCTGGTGTATCTAACTCACCATCCATTTCCCTGTAGAACATGAGTTTTTTATACCAGTAGCTTACTATCAGGTTTCTCCCAAAAGATTTTCCATTCAGCAGTTTTGTAATAATTGTCAGGAGTGTTTCACTGGTGATGTTATATGTTTTGGGAGAGGTGTTTACTCAGTACTCACTTTGTGGGTCATTTAACCATGTTGCATTATGGTTGTGTTCTTTGTTTACATTCCAGATTCCCTGCCAGAATGACTGTAGGTCTTCCTGGGGAGGTGTATTTACTGTCCTGATAGTGTGTGTGTGCGCATGCACATGTGTGTGCGTGTGTGTGTGCGCATGTATGTGTGTGTGTCATTATTCTATTTTATTTTGAATTTTTAAATATTTCACTTTAGAACATTCAGTATGATGCATAGAAGACAACGTAATACTTTTCAGTCATCTGAAGCCCAATGCTTCAGAAGTCAGAGGGCTTGAGAAACACAAGAAGAAAGTGAGGACAGGCTCCATCTCAGAGACAACAAAATATTGTGGAGTCACAAGAGCAATGAGAAGTAAGATTTCAGTTTGAAACAACCAGGTAAACCCACTTGAGGAAATTCAAGACACCAGAGCAGAAACAACAGAAGCCTACAGAAAAGCCCACTTAACTGACCAGGTGTTAACAGAACAAATTCAAAGCAATGCAGCCAAAAATTCCTGCTCCAGTGAACAGGAAACATCAGAGCAATGACAAATCAGGTTGTTATGCAGAGTGGTGACCAGCAGACTTTAACTACGACCTGACTCATAGGCATTACAATAGATGTCTTATGAGTACATTTGTATACAGTATAGATGGGGGCAAAGGCTGGGTGACAACTACTATGTATATATTTACAAGAAAAGAGCTGACAGTAATTCTTAAATTTCAGCTAATCAGCTAGTTTTGAGAAAGGTTTTTATGGTCTGGGTAGAGGAAAGTATGGTGAGGATATTTCTGAGGTATGATAGACAAAGGAGTATTAAAAATGATTTGATGCTCTCTGATAAGATTCATTATATTTAGTGTGAGAATTTTTTGTTATTGTTTAGGGTCTTTAGGGACTGGGACAGAATAATGTTAACCACTAGTAAAGCAATAACATAAACAATGACTACCTACATCAATACTTGAATTAAATAGCTACCAAGAAATATATTTGAGTATATTATTGTTCATGTTCACTGGAGCATATATTTAAAACTGGTTCTAGAAGATATTAAACAGAGCATATATAGGTCATTCAGAGGTTTGAATCAAAGTTTCTTTTAGGTTACTTATGGTACTATAGAAGATCTATCTAAAAAGTAGGTTAAATTCCTCTAAGAAATACTTGAACTGACTTTGAAGAAAGGAGTGGTTACTCTTACTGTTTCTTTCAGAGGGGAAAAATACTTCTAATCCCTTAACTCTTTAGCATTCAGATTATTCTGTCAAATGTAATGCTTATGTATTCACAGTTTTGAATTAACCATGCATTATCTCATAGTTACGTGACACTAGCATCGGCCACAACTATGTTTTCACATGGCTTGATGAGTCTTCTCAGGCATGGCATACCACCAAAGATCTTGGTCATTTATCATTTCCTCCATGAGGCCCCAGATTCAAAGAGTGCTTTTTACTTGCCACCTGCATGGATACCTGTTATGTGTCACTGGCATTGGCCACAATTATGATTTCACTTGGCTTCATCACTACCATCATCATCATAATTTAATTTTGTGTTTTCCATGCTGGTATGGATAGGACAGTTTGCCAGGAGCTGGCATGTCAGAAGACTACACCAAGCTCTGTTGTCTGTTTTGGTGTCTTTTCTTTGGTTGGATGCCCTCCATAATGCTAACAACTACAGAGTGTACTGGCTGCTTTTTACGACACCAGCAGCAGTGAAGTTACCAAGTAACTTGCAGGATAAGACCTTTCAATTGGTGGGGAGTAATATTGAGGGACAGAAAAGGTCATCTCGCATTAGAAGAGAGACATGGCTACCTCAGAAGGAGATAGATAGATAGATAGATAGATAGATAGATAGATAGATAGATAGATAGATAGAGAGAGAGAGAGAGAGAGAGAGAGAGATAGGTAGTGAAGATGTGACAGAGAGGAGGGGGCAGAGGCCATACACTCAAGTTAAAGATTGGAGAGGATGAGTAGGTGTGTTAGTTCACAAGGTTTCAAAAGGAAAGTGAGAGCTAAAAGTGTGGGAGAAAGGAAGGGATTTAACAGGGGTATATTGTGTGCAGGTAAGTATGTGAGAAAGTAGAGAAGAATGGAGAGGAGGGAGAAACAGTGGTGGTGAGCATGGGTGAGTTGTGGGAGAAGGAGGGGTCATGGACATGGATTTTAACTTTGTTGGATGGATCTTCTCAAGCATTTCACCAGTTGCCTCAGTCCTTTATCATCTCCTCTGTGAGGATTGACATACAAACACACAGGTACATTTATGAGTGAAGGTGTCTGGACATTTATACATCACACACACACACACACACACACACACACACGTAAAGATAAATACAAACATGTATACATTCTCATATACAAAGAATACACCCCATCCCCAAATTGTTGTCAGAGTATTTGTGTAAGTGGAGTCTAGATCAACTAGTTTGTGGGTATTGAGTTCTATAAATTGTGATAATGAAGTCAAAATATTTTGGAATGTCTTAACTGAGGAAGGTTTGGGTAATGGATGCATTTCCTATTATGCAAATCTGAAACATACATACTAGATGATTTTAAAATACCACTATTTGATTTGACTTCATTACTACAATATCTACATCACATACATTTATATATATGTGTGTGTACTTTCTGACATTTATTTGTAGTACCTCCTATACATAGGTATTATCAAACACAGATTTTACCGTATTTGCAAGATGTAGCTTTGTCTAATTTTTGCCAAGGAAAGAAAAGATAAGTTAATATTCGTTTTATTTTCGTCTCTATTTTTATTTCATTATAATTTCATTGTTGTCTCATTATCATTTCATTTTTATTTCGTATTTGTTTATTCGCAAATCTTTATTCGTTATTCAGAACCTTTATTCGTAATTTTTGTATTTTTTTCTCTTTAAAATTTTTTCCCTTAAATGCTTTTTTCCTTAAATGTTTCTTTCCTTAAATGTTTATTCCTTGAGTTTTTATTCCTTAACTTTTTATTTTATTTTTTATTCCTTAAATTTTTACTCCTTAAATTTTTAATATTCAGTTATCATTTTTATTTATTATTTGTATTTCTATTCATTTGTACATGTTAAGTAAGATTATATTGAAGATATAGAGTATCATCTAAGTATATAAGAGATAGGGGTAGTGAAAAATGTTGAGGAATCCAGACCTGAAGATTGGAAGTATGTCGACCCGAGTAAGTACTGAAACTAAATACCTCGTATCTAATCAATACCGACGTACTTTCACGAAACACATGTAGTCTTATAAATGGAAAATACAGGATTCAGAATATATATAGTTAGTATAAGATTTAATTTTTAACATTTTATGGAGTGGTCGAGTATAAAACCTTTCAGTATTGATTGAGTTGAAGGTAGTTCTGTCTCTAAAATTACTTTTATATATATATATATATATATATCGACAGGAAATCATAAATCCAAAAGAGAAGTCTATGAGGTTGCCCAGGGTTTCATATCCATAAAGCGATTAGCTGTAGAGAAGTTTCTTCAGTTCCTAATGGTTGGTGGCCTATAACTTCTTTCCAAAGTGGGGAGAGAAAAGACCTCGTAGCTAGTTGGCTAGTTGTTGAAAACATGGACAAAAGAGATGGGTTAAGTGCAAGGGATTGTCTCCCTTAGACCACTATCTCTAATCGACATTGTCAGCTTGTAGGTTCCAGAACTTATGTAGGAATCTCCTGAAGCATAAGCAGGGTCTGAAGACTTCTGTCCTGGAATTTAAAATGTTCCCTGGATCAAGGGAGTTCTTTAATATTCTCTCCCATTCAACTATGCACAGCTTGCAATGCTAGCTCCCATTGATGTAGGAGCCTGGCTTTTCTAGAATCTTCCATTAGATTATGTGTGGAGTCCCTTCGTTCTTTGGCCACCAAGTTCTGAAGAAATGCCATAAAGTTAAGCACTTTATGGACATGAAACCCAGTGTAATCCCATAGACTGGCCAATACTATCTTTATCTAACACACACACACACAAATATATAAAAGGTAAAATATTCACCACTTAAAAGTGGCTGTTGTATTAGAACATACAAATACTGCAATATTTTCCAAGATAGAAAACTCTCATATGGCTATTTGGTGCATAAAAAAACATTATAGCTATTGCCAGTGTTAGACAACCACTGCTATTTCTGCCACACACATTGTGCATCTCTTTCATAATATCCTTGATGAGAATTAAAGACGTATTTACCATTACTGCTAAAAATATAAATAGATCGATAAAAAGACCCTACAAAATATCTTTGAAAGAAATTGAAAGTTATTTACCATCAATACATATATTAACTATATAGATCGATTGATAGAGAATCCTTTCATAATATCTCTGGCTGAAATTTAAGGTTATTTACCATTAGTATTTGCATGATAGATAGATCAATTGATAGGGAGAGACACTTAATTTTTCCGACAGAAATTTAAGGTTATTTACCATTAGTACCTATAAGATAGATAGATAGGTGATATTATCACGAAAAGCTTTTCAATTCTGATGGTGAAATTGGTGATGGGGCTGTGAGGGACTGAATAAAATGTAAAGTAGTGTGTGAGTGGGGTGTATTTGTGTGTGTGCAATCGGTATTTTATGCACAAACAGCATATATTGATTTCAAATTTTGGCAGAAGGCCAGCAATTTCTGGAGAGGGGGTAAATTGATTATATTGACCCCAGTACTCAACTGGTACTTATTTTATCGACCCCAGATGAATGAAAGGCAAAGTCAACCTCAATGGAATTTGAACTCAGAATGTGAAGAAGGACAGAATGCCGCTAAGCACTTTGCCTGGTGCACTTATGATTCTGCCAGCTTGCTGCCTTAACAGACAGTAAATATTAGAAAATATAAAATTAATCTAATGCAGTTAACCAATAGTTAATAAGACCTACATGATGAAAAGTAAACAGATGTAAATAAATTTTGTTATTCTTTTCATACACAGAATAACAAGCAGATTACCCTAAGAAGTTGGAATTTGGAATTTTCAAAATATTGCAATTCCTGAAATAAAGCATTAGTTGAATGAAGTGTTTGGTGTAAGGTTTGGAAATGAAACAGAATACTAAAAACAAAATTATGAAAGATTGGAAAATTGGAATTAAGAATTAACGTTCCCCAGCTGGCTACTTTTGAAGATTGTACTTAATGTTATATGGCACAGAAAATCAGCATCAGTGGGTTATGAGCAGTACTGAGCATGAAACAAATTTGTCTCTTGTAGAGGGTCAGCAGGTGAAGTATTTCCTGAGCCAAATAAAAAGACCCAACTTTTTGAAATGTATTTTGTCTATTCTATATTTGTGAAGGTGTGTGGCTTAGTGGTTAGGGTATTCAGCTCATGATTGTAAGGGCAAGACACTTTATTTCACGTTGCTCCACTCCATTTAGCTGGTAAAAATGAGTTGTACCAATAATTCAAAGGGTCAGCCTTGTCACAGTCTGTGTCATGCTGAATCTCCCTGAGAACTATGTTAAGAGTACATATGTCTGTGGAGTGCTCAGCCACATGCATGTTAATTTCATGAGCAGGTTGTTCCAATGACCGGATCAACTGGAACCCTCATTGCCCTAACCAATGGAGTGTCAGTTGGTTCTATATTTTTGAGATTAATATTTTATACTGAGACAAAGAGCTTGGAAAGATTTCCATGATTTTAATTAAGAGTTACCTTTTAAGTCTGAAGGTGTTTGGCCCAGTGTTTCAGGTGTTGCACTTATGATCATAAGATAGTAGTTTTGATTCCTGGACCAGGTGGTGCATTGTGTTCTTGAGCAAAATATCTCATTTCACATTGCTCCAGTCCATTCAACTGTAAATGAATTCCAACAACACCTGGAAAGTCAACCCTGAGACAGACCAGCATCCCATTCAGGTGGAGTGTTGTTATCTCAGCCACTGATATGCCATTGAAACTCTGGTTTATGTTCTCTTGTTGAAACCGTGCAGAAGTAAGGAGAATTAAGTGTTGAGAAAAGAAATTGAAAGATTAAGCAGACTCAATGTTGGACATTTTGTTTAAATTACAACATATTTCAAACAAAATAGTCTTATATAGTTGCCAAATCAAAAAAATACATTGTTGTTTACTTTCTTACTTTTTCAGCATTATCATACTGGGCTGATGCTCAGAATGCAGGGATTATAAGAAACGATGGAAACACGTTGGTATGTCTTTATTAATCTTGTCTGAATTGATAACTATGCTTTCTCAATAGAACTGTACATAACAATTGTGGAAATAATTTTTAAAGTTCTATCCAAACCATCTAGATGTTTTAATGAAATATTTTTTAACCTTTAGTCTTCACTTAGGCATTGCTGTATTGACTTTCTCATTGTTGATGTCATTCCCTATATAGGTGCAAATGTAATTATTTCGCAAATAAATTGCACTTCATATTCAAGGCTCCAATGAAGCAATTAGGGGTTATTCAGGCACTCAGCTATGAGTTCACTGCATCTTATAACAGAACAGCTATAAGCCAATGTTGTTCATAAGATAATCTTTTAGTCTTCCATAGACTTAATGCTGCCATAAACTAATGTCATTTATTGGGAAATAGACTGGTATATAAATGAGAGATTACTGGGATCCTATGAACATGTAATATATATATATATGTGTGTGTGTGTTTGTGTGTGTGTGTGTGTGTATCTATATATATCAGTATACTTTGTGTTTAGTTTAAAAAAACATAACAGAAAAGAGCAAGCTAGTAAAATATTTCTTCTGTTTCTCCCTTCCTATTTGCTTCCATGGCTTTAAAGAAAGCATTCAAGTTATCTGTACATGACTGGATTTGGTAAAAGTTATGTTTTTAAAGAAAAACAAATTTCTAGTTTTATTGACACACTTATCATTTATGCAAAACTGGATAGATATTTAAGATCTTGGCTCCCACAACAAATTTCTATATTTTTAACCTGATAGATTATGGCAATGTACTCGCTTTTACTCTTTTACTTGTTTCAGTCATTTGACTGCGGCCATGCTGGAGCACCGCCTTTAGTCGAGCAAATCGACCCTGGAACTTATTCTTTGTAAGCCCAGTACTTATTCTATCGGTCTCTTTTGCCGAACCGCTAAGTGACGGGGACGTAAACACACCAGCATCAGTTGTCAAGCAATGCTAGGGGGACAAACACAGACACACAAACATATACACACACATACATATATATATACATATATACAACAGGCTTCTTTCAGTTTCCGTCTACCAAATCCACTCACAAGGCATTGGTCAGCCCGGGGCTATTGTAGAAGACACTTGCCCAAGATGCCACGCAGTGGGACTGAGCCCGGAACCATATGGTTGGTTAGCAAGCTACTTACCACACAGCCACTCCTGCGCCTATACACTCTCTCTATCTCTCTCTCTCTCTCTCTCTATATATATATATATATATATATATTGGCCGATGCCAGTATCCTCTGACTGGCCCCCATGCTGGTGGTACGTAAAAAGCACTATCCGAACGTGATTGATGCCAGGCATGTAAAAAAGCATCCACTACACTCTTGGAGTGGTTGGCGTTAGGAAGGGCATCCAGCTGTAAAAACATTGCCAGATCAGATTGGATCCTGGTGCAGCCACTGGTTCTGCAGACATCAGTCAAACCGTCCAACCCATGCCAGCATGGAAAACGGACGTTAAACAATGATGATGATGATGATGATGATGATATATGGTGAAGTCTCACATAAATAAATTAAGTTAATGAAAAGTTTTGATCATCTGAGATCAATCAAGCAATTAGAATTAATGGCAAAATTGTAGTATAATTTTTCAGCTCAATGTCTTAGGTATGTGAGACTTTACAATATATGTGTCTAGTATGCAAACATTTTCCTGAGATGTTTGCTCTCATTAATATTGTTTGTAATTATAATCAAACCCACTATACTCATTACTATTTTTGTGTATATCAATTACTCTTGCATAAATTACTTGTGTTAGCAGTGTTAATTTTTCATACTATAGAATATATTCATAGGTTTTACTTCTTTTGTAAATCAATCAAATTTACTAGATTAATAAAACAATTGTAAATGTCTGTTCTGTTTGACATAGGCTGCACAATAACCTTAATGACCTAAGAGATGGTTGAAAGTTGGAGTGAAATAACCAGCTTAAGGGTAGTAAATGGAAAGAAGATTAAGTGTAAAGGTATTAGTATAGTGGAGATGGTGATACAGAGAATGTCAATGAGAAGCAATTATGAATAACAAGGTTGCGGATAGTGTTGATATAGTAGAAGGAATGGATGCGATCAGTTGGTAAGATGGGAGTAGAATTGATGGAATGCAGTGTGATGAAGGACAAGATGAGGGTGAGACTAGCACCATGAATTTACAAAGGTCACAATGAGAGTGACATCTACGGAGATGGGTGCACAACTTTGAAATAGAATGAGGGTTTTGTGAAGTGATCTTTAAATCAGGAGGGCTTGTGGTATAGTGGATCATGTACCAAAGATGTCAGGTGAAAGGAAGGAAATGGCTAAGGAATATGATTGGAAGCCAAAAGGAAAATGATGTCAGGTGAGAAAGAAGGAAATTTGAGAAGCTATTCTAGCTGTTGGGGTCAGCTAGAATGGATGTGTGGTTGAATTTTCTGCATGTTCCAGCTTCTAGCCAGTGGTTAGGGTAGTGAGGACTCTGAGTTGTATATCAAGTTCAAGCTAGTGATCAAGGAGTTTCCTTCAAATTCACTCTCAGAGATTCAAATAAGAGAATGTCTTTTAGAATACACATAACAAGACTAATTTCCAGAAAATGTGTTTAATATTAAAATTATTTTGCCTGATTTACCTATAAATGTTACAACTCTGGCTTTAAATGCAATTTCACAGAAGCTGGAAGCTGTAAAATGTAGTGTTTGATTACTGCTGTTGATTTAATAAACCAGAAACAGTGGCATCCATTTGATCCAATTTTTGCTGTACTTGTTGAGGTTGTTTAAAAAATGTACCTGATGTTTACAGCAGTTTAGTGTATCTAGTAAATTTAACTCATCTATGAAAGCAGTGACAGTACGAAATGTATGAATATGCTCCATATTAAAGGCTAAGTATGATCACTTCTAGTTGTGACAAATTAATAGAATATGCTTCCCTGAGGTGAACTACAACTGAAAAAACTTGGATGTTACTTTTATAAGTTGGTTTTAAACACCAGATGTACTTTTATCTTCTATATTGACTACTTTGTTCAAATTATTTGATAAACTCATCTTATTGCAGTTATTTCCTTCCTTTGTTATTTTTAGGTTTTAAATGCTTCTAGAAGGAGTTTTTTTGTCTAGTAATTATTTGAATAATTTCAGTTGATCAGTTTTTTAGTTCACTGAATTCCAGCTTATTCATATGAGCATGGAAAAGTGAACATTAAACAATGATGATGACGACAATGGGCTTCTTTCAGTTTCCATCCATAAAATCCACTCACGAGACTTCAGTCACCCTGGGGCCATAGTAGCAAGCATTTGCCCAAAGTGTCATGTAGAGACACTCAAAACCATGTGATTGGGAATCAGATTTCTTAACCATTCAGCCACACCTCCATCCTTGTATTAGCTGTGAAATATTGATTTCAAATTTTGGCACATGGCCATCAAGTCCAAGCAAGGAAGTAAGTCAATTACACCGACCTCAGTGTTTAACTGATACATATTTTATCAACCCTGAAAAGCAAAGTTGACCTCGGCAAAATTTGAACTCAGAACACAAAGACAGATGAAAAACTGCTAAGCATTTCGCCCAGCATGTTAACAATTCTGGCAGCTCACCGCCTTATTAGGTGTGAAATATTGTTTAGAGTTTAGTCAAGTGTTGACGAAATTCTATATAAACCTTAACTTGCAACACAATCTTTAAGTTCATGTTTTCTGTATCATTTATATTGTATTGATATTTTCCAGGTTTATTTCAGTAACAAAGGAGACTTTGAAACCACTTCTATATTTCCTAATCAGTGGGTTACTAAGAACCTCAACAGAAAAACTTCTAAATTGGTTTGTATTACTTTTTATGTGTCTTATTTCCATTATGGATAGATTCAAGGTGTTGCCAGTATTTTTGAATGTCTGTGTATATTCATGTGTATGTGTGTATGAGTGTTTGTGTATGTTGTTTTATCCTCCTCCTCACCCTCCTCCTCCTCTCTTTCTCCTCCTCTTTCTCCTCCTCTCTTTCTCCTCCTCCTCTTTCTCCTCCTCCTCTTTCTCCTCCTCCTCTTTCTCCGCCTCTCTTTCTCCTCCTCCTCTTTCTCCTCCTCTCTTTCCCCCTCCTCTTCCTCCTCCTCTTCCTCCTCCTCCTCCTCCTCCTCACCACCACCACCACCGCCACTACTGCCGCCGCCACTACCGCCACCGCTGCTGCTACCACCACCACCACCACCACCATCATCATTACTTAAAGATCGTTTTCCATGCTAGCATGGGTTGGATGGTTTGACAAGATCTGATGGGTTCTGTCTGAAGAATCTGAGGGTCTAGAATATGGGAGGAGGGAAGGAGGGAGAGACGATTGGGTTCTTGTAGGAGAGAAACATTTTTACTCACTTTTTTTGAGAGAGAGTGAGAATGAACAGTAGGAGCTACAAGCCCAAGGATCTCCTCAAGGTAAAGCCATCTTCCCTTGGAATTGTAAAACAAATTTATAAAACTTGTCATTTTAATCAACTATTTGATCAGCTTCTAATAAAAAAAAGACTAAAAGTATTATCTCATTGTAGAGAAATTGATTGTAAGTATCAATTGCACACGTGATTCCTGATAGTGCAGCACTATGTCGTAGAATAGTCTATTAACTAGAAGGATTAATGGAGAATCTTGCATCTCACAATATAAAAACATTTCTCATGGCACCAGCAGACAAAATGGAAAAGGCATTGTGAAGGAGATGCACTGGAACAGTCACTCTGACTCACAGGGCTTGCACATGTGGACAACAATCTCCACCCCTGATACGGGTGGGCAGGGATATGGTCTGGGGCGAAGAATGCTGGAGGTTTCAGCTGCCACAGGCTTGACCATAAACCTGTCAGAGAACGACTGATGCCTTGACAGTTTACTTTTCTGATGAGCAGCAGAGGCTGGGCTGGTAACTGACAATACCAAGTTACTGCTGAAGAAGATGTCACAGGATGTGGCATCCCAGATAAGGAGCCTACTACCTTGGAACAGGAACACTGTCATGCCGCCTGGCCTTTTACAGTCCCCTTGGTCTAGCCTTGCTGGCTTGAGCTGGGAAGGGAAGCCTGTGACATCTAGGCCATGCTTTATGAGCTTGTTAAGGGCAGCATGGCATGGACAACATGGCAGTGGGTGGAGGCCAAAAGAATCCACAGTGGATCCACAGCAGTATTCATGAGGCTCACAGATCTGGAGACCAAGCCTCAGGGAAATGTCGATGCACAGGTAGTCACTATCAAGCTGAGTGCCAGTTGTGAGGAGGTGAGTAGAAGTGTGCTGGGACAGAGGAACTAGTGTGAATGGATGAGAGTTTGCAAAAGTGTTTAGGGAAGCAAGAGATGGGTGGCAGGATGGAAGATAGGTGACAAGTTTAAAAATTGACTTGGATTGAAGGGTGGATGTAGGGAGTGTTTAGTGACTAGTGATAAATGGGTTGGAGATGGTAGGAGAGAGTGGGGGAGAATAGTAGGATAGTAATGATGATACGGTTAAAAGGGGGAGGACAGAAGAAAGATGACAGTGGAATAATGAGACAGTTTACAGGAAGGACAAGAGACAAAGTGAAGTAAGGACTCCTTCAAAATGAACTGTTATAATAATCCTTTCTATTATAGACACAAAGCCTGAAATATTGGGTGAAGGGGCTAATCAATTACATTGGCCCTTGTGCTCAACTGCTATTTATTCTATTGACTCTGAAAGGATGAAAGGCAAAGTTGACCTTGTTGGAATTTGAGCTCAGAATGATAGATGAGATGCCACTAAGCATTTTGTCAGATATGCTAACAATTCTGCCAGCTCACTGCCTTTAAAAAAGACCAACTGTTATAATAATAATGAGCTTATGGTATACGGTACTTAGATCCACTATAGCTCATTGGAAAAGGTCAAAATAGGGGACAGAAAATAGCAGTAAGTCAAGTAAAGAAAAACAGCTATGAAAGCTAGATGCACATCCATAGTATACAGGATAAAACACAGACAGGAAAAATAGACATTAAAAGAGCCATAAAGAGGGACAGTTGTATAGGTACATCAGGAATAGTGTTGATGAATTTCAGGAAGCATGGAAGTTTTGAAGGATATATTTCTGCCTCTGTCATGTTGTATATATAGTATAGTATATAAGGGTTACCTCTAACGTACTAAATGCATATATTAGTTTGTAATACTAACTTCAGGAAACCTTCCAGTCACCTATTCACATACCGATCTGGTGGACACACTAGGCAAATTGATTACATCCTCACCAGGAAACAGGAAAGATGGCTACTAATAAATGCCAAGATGTTCCTAAGTGGAGAATGCACTCCACAATATAGATTAGTAGTTACAACTTCAGGATCAGGGCTAAGTGGATACCCAGAAGACGACCAGCATGGAGAAGAAGAAGATGATGATGATGTAAAACACAACAATTTATATTATACAAAACTTTTAATCCTTCACAAAACATTTCATATTTAAATTCTTTTACAATTCTGTGATAAGTTATCACTGATGTTAATGTCTGTTCATAAAAAAATTCACTCTGTCCAGCAGTGATAATATTTAAGTTAATGATAACCAAAATTGAAGTTAACAATTATGAAATCAAGATTGAAAACAACTTAATCAAATCCAACAAGAACAAAATTTAGACTGATGTTGACAAGAGTGAAGCTGATAATATCGAATATGGGTGGGGAAACCCTGTAATAATAATGACCTTATTGTAAATAATGCTCAGGTGCACTGCAACAAATGTGTGTGTGTGTGTGTGTGTGTGTGTGTGTGTGTGTGTGTGTGTGTGTGTGTGTGTGTGTGTGTGCATGCGTGTATATGCGTCTGCATGTGCATGTGTGTATGGACTGTATTAAATGTCATCATTGTCATCATCATCATCTTCATCATCTTCCTCTTCATCATCATCATTAGGAAGTAACATCTGTTTTCATACAGGCATGGGTTGGATGGTTTTGAAGATGGCTTACAAAGAGATTGTTCTACATTTCCTAATCTATTCTCTGAACTAAATTTTGATCATCTGAGGAAAACAGTGTTTTTATGATGCAGTCATTGTAATCAAGCTATTCATCATTAAAGAAAGCATTTGAGACAGCTGCAGTAGAACTTTAAACCAATTTGTGTTCATCATCATTGTCATTTAGTGTCTGTTTTCCATGCTGGCATGGGTTAGATGGTTTGACTGAAACTAGTAAGCTGGAAAGCTGCACTAAGTTCCAATCTGATTTGGCATGGTTTCTATGGCTGGATGCCCTTCCTAATGCCAACCACTCCAAGAGTGTAATAGGTACCTTTTATGTGCCACTGGCACAGGTGCCAATCATGTGAAACCAGCATTGGCCACAACTATGCTTTCACTTGGCTTGATGAATCTTCTCAAACAAGGTGTATCACCAAAGGTCTCGGTCACTTATCATTGCTTCCATGAGGCCCCACATTCGAAGGGTGCTTTTTATGGGTACCTACTATGTGACACTGGCATTGGCTGTGATTACAGTTCTATTTGGCTTGACAAGTCTTCTCAAGTATGGCATATCACCAAAGTTCTTGGTCACTAGTCTGTGCCTCTGTGAGGCCCAACATTTGAAGATCATGCTTAACTACCTTGTCCCATATCATTCTGTGTCTACCTCTCCCACAGATTCCCTCCACATTTAGAGACTGGTACTTTCTTACACAGCTGTCCTTATCCATATGCATCACATGCCCATACCAGTGCAGTTGTCTCTCTTGCACACCACATCTGATACCTCTTATGCTTAGTTTTTCTCTCAAGATGCTTAGACTCTGTTGTACATGCACACACTGACATTGCACATCCAGTGAAGTATACAAACTTCAATACTTGGCAATGACAGGATACTGAGCTAGTATATATATATATATATATATATATATATATATATACATATATACACATATATACACATATATACGCATATATACATATATACAAGGTGCAGTGAATAAACTGTCATTTAAATTATGCAAAAATGAAAATAATACTAACATCTCATTTTAACAGATATATTTACCAAAATTACATAAAAATGTCTTGAAATACTAAAGAGTAAATTTATTCAATAAAATCACCATTGGCTTCAACCTTGGCCTCCGGACGACTTCTGAATCTACTCCAACTTTTCAGGAGGGTCTCCTTATTTAAGTTGGTGAATGCTGCTATAATTCTTGCCTTTAGTTCCTCTTTGGTGTTACAAGGAACTTTGTTGATCTCTCGCTCAACTGCATTCCACACATAATAATCAAATGGGTTGCAGTCTGTGGAGTTAGGTGGCCAGATGTTAAGGGTGATGTGGTTGCAGAAATTGTTTGACAGCCATGACTTGGTTCTCCTGCTTGTATAGCATGGTGTAAAGTCTTGTTGTTAGACAGGGTCTTCCAGTAGCCACCCTCTGGACCCAGGTCAGCACTACCTTCTTCAGGCACTTGAAGTAGGCCTCCATGTTAAATTTGAGGTCATGTGGGAAAATGAACTGAGGCATAACATCACCATCACTAGTGATCACTCCAAACACCATGATGTTGACTGGATGTTTGATTTTATCACTCTCGGTACATGTCCTCATATAGCACTGTCCTCAGATTGTCACCCAAACACTCTGCAATGTTCATACTGGAGCTTCTGGCATGAATGCCAAGCAGTACATCATGTCGTTTCCAAATTTCTGGCAGAGTGAATTGCATCATGGTGCTGTTTTTCTCACAGATGGTACCCATCTGACCCTACGATACTGTGTTGTTGACAAAATCAAAAACAAACAATGTGCATGCACAAAATAAAAAATATAATATGGCAACAATTTACCTTGGATATGTATGTGTGTGTGTGTATATATATATACACACACACACACACTCATATATATATATATATATATATATACACATATACAAAAATAAGGGCAAAAGAAAAATTCTAATGTCAAATATGCCGAAAAGACAAAATTGTCATTAACCATTATAATTTTTTGCGTCTTGAAACAAGCCGATAGAAATTTCTAAAAAATCTGTTATTACCGTATTGGTCCCAATTTCGGGGTTAATTCATAAGAATTTTCCCTTCTTCAGCGACAAATACGTGAGATATAAGTGAAATACTTACTCATACCCATGGAAAAAGCAAGCACTAAGTCCTGGGCAGACTTAAGTACCCCAAATATATCCAAAATAGAAAATCTTCGGCACATCTCGAGACACGTGTGATTCGAACTAGAAACTTTCAGAGTGAGAGAATTCGGAAGTGAACACTATTAAATTTATAACTAATGTGGGATAAAATTTTTTTCAGGAAAAAAATTTTATCAATGGCCAGCATATCAAAAAAATACCTTTAAAGGTTAAATTTATAAATAATTTACAAAAATAAGGGCAAAAGAAAAATACTAATGCCAAATATACCGAAAAAACAAAATTGTCATTAACCATTATAATTTTTTGCGTCATAGTTTTAAAATATGGACAATCTGAATCTGTAATTTGTTTCTGTTTTAATTTCAAAACAACTTTGAGATAAAAAGGTGTGTGATTTAAGGGAGATATAGCTGTTGCTTCTAGTACTTCCCACGACCACCTGGTACCTTCCTTGTTACTTTGTCACATGTAATGATGTTTTTTAAATATTTTTCTCCAAATAAGCACATTTTATGGAATGATGATGCAGTGATCCATTGTTGATATTTAAGCAACAAAAAATATTTTGTAATTTAAATTTTTAACCTCCCACTCCTCACTAAGCAAGTCTGTGTGCATGAATGTGTGTGTGTGTATGTGTATGTGCGTGCGTGTGCATGTGTATTCATGTGTGTGTATGTGTGCAAGTGTGCATGTGTGTATGTGTAAGAAAAATCCTTTAATACTAGAAAAATATGCTATTAAAATAAATTATCTTTTACATACCGTTTTTAAATTACTGTCACCCTAATGAAATTCTTTACACACATGCATACCCATACACTGACACACACACACACTCAGCATAAGCGGTGTACTTTTACAGAGAGTGAGAGAGAATGTGGTAAATATATATATAGAGAAGGGAAAAGTTTACCATGAGAAAAGCGAAAAATGAAAAACATTGACAAATAGAGTGATCTTTTCCGTTGCTGTTAGAGAGTTTGAAATTTTAAAATTAAGTGAAAATATTCAAATTTCGTATATTGCTGTACATTTTCATGTCAAATCCAAGTTAGTGATTCATTTATTCCCGAAAAATTTCAGGAAAGTATAACTGAGGGTTAAGGTTTGTTAATTTTCACTCAATCAGAAAACAGGATGTGTACATGATAGCTATGATGAAAATGAAAGTAAATATTAAAAGACAAGGTTTTATACAAAATGAAAACAATGCATGAGAGATAGACAGAGAGAGAGGAGAGAGAGAGAGAGAGTGAGTGAGAATGAGAAAGAGAGTGAGAGAGAGAGAAAATAATAAAGAATGTGGTAAATAATAGAGAGATACACTGATTGTAGCAGATAGAAAATAGGAGACTTGTAGATGTAAAAGTTGAGTTATTTCTCTTAGCAAAATATATATTATTATTTATGGACGACATTCTCTTTGGGACACAAATTTCAGAAATCAAATTTGATTTTCTCAAAGACACATCATTTCAGAGTCTTTTGTGGTTAAACAGATACTTGCATTTATTATAGCATGCACATGTGTGTATATATATATATATATATATATATATATATATATATAAAACTGAGAATGGGTGTCTGTCTGTCTGTCTGTGTGTTTCCCTAAAACTTGAGAACTACACAACCAATTTCATTCAAATTTTACACATGCCTTACTTAGGGTCCATGTAGTTTCATGGGCAAAAAAAATGTTCAACTTCTTGCCTAGGGCGAGCCCATAGCAATATCATATCTTCTCCACTATTTCAGTATTATGTGTTAAAAGTGAAACAAAAACATTTCTCTATTTTATGTCAGATACTTTCACTTTAACAATAAAAATTAGAGATAATAATAACAATTGAATTATATGTAGTAAATAATAATTAAAATCAAACTAAAGTATAATATAATCGCAACATAACAAAAGTAAAAATAGCAATTGGTATAAAATTGCATCAGTGACTTGAACTTGAATAAGTGGTTTCACATGAATGGGAATAAATTACAAATACAATTAGCGTGCAGAAATGGAATAGTCCAGATGGAGGTGTGCACATACCGTCTACCATGGCTTTTACATTAGATTATCTGCTAATTAGCAAGCATTAAGTATCTATATGAAGTTTGGCTGTATGTAATGTATGTTTTCTCGAACAGCCGCTTCTATTGAGTACTGCTTTTGGTTTATTTCTTATACATAAAGGACTATAGCTTCAACTGTATACTGCTTTTTGATTCACCGTAGGGTTTGTTGTTATTATTATTACTGTTTAACTATTGTTATCATGTTTGTTGGTTCCTCGTAAGGGAAACGTTGCTGTGTTGCATTTGTTAAATAATTGTAAACTGTAACCCTCTCCCTTTGGGAGAAGGAGCTTTGGTTATTGTTTAAAAATTGAATTGTGTCCCTGTTTGGGGAAATTGACAATATTTTCACCGTTTACATGGAAGCATTTTTGTTAGAATGCCTTCGATAGAAGAAAGTCCAAAAATGAATTTCGCTGCAGCCACCGGCGGGTGCGAACTCATTAAAATTAAAATGGAAGAAATACAAACCTATTTCGGATTGATCACTGACAAAGACGGTGAATCTAGGATAACACCACCAAATGAAATAAAAAATTAAATTAAAGAAAGGACTATTGTCCATAAAGTATTTAATGTAGAGAAAAAAGACGATTTGAACACATGGAGGAAAGCACCATCGAAAAGTGTCTTGGTGCAACTATGAAAGATATCTAACCAGAGGTGGTAAATTCGCCACAATAGAAGCAAGGTTCGAGTCAATGGAGCATGCAAGGGAGTACTCGACTCAAACCTTGCAAAGTGGAAATATTTTATTTTCACCTTTATATCTGGGACGTAGGACGTCCTGGATAAAAATTGAAAATGTCCCCCCAGAAATAGAGGTAGGCTGAATTGTAGCCACACTTCTATACAAGATGGAGGACAAGATACAATTGATCGAAACTGCAAGAGACGGGCCTACAATTCCAGTCTGTTATATATTTTGAGTATTGTTATCACTAGCGATATCAAGATATAACTTTGTATTTTGTATTTTATGTGTAGATATATATATATAGATGTACATATAATATGTACACATATATATACACATATATACATGCACTAGCACTATGACCCGGCAACGACGGGTCATAATGCTAGTATATATATAAATGTATATATATGTATGTATGTATATAACACCAACAGGGCTCTTCCTCGCTTCTGTAACAGAAGACTTGCATACTTCTGTCTCTCCAACCCACCTACCTCTTTCTGTCTATACATAATGGACTAACCAATAGCAGCAAGAGATAAGGTGGAGAGGAACTTCAGCCAAGTTCCTCACAGGCAAGGCATAGGTGTAACATCTTCTGGGAAGGTAACAGTGACAGGGTAGGTGACGTGGGCATACTTCTTGCAGAGAAAAGAGGTAGTCAGAATAGGTGATAGTGTGCTTAAAATTAGGTTAGTCTTACAGAACAGTATTGTGACAATTATCTCCGCCTATGCCCCTCAAGCGAGCCTACCAAATGAACAGAAGGACCACTTTTATAACATTCTTCTGCAGGTTAACTCAAAGATGAGTGACAATTATCTCTTCGTTGCTGCGGATTTCAATGGGCATGTCAGATGGCAGCTTGGTATCTTGCATGGTGTGCATGGGTGCCATGGATTTGGCTCCCAAAACGAAGAGGGAATAAGGCTACTGGAGTTCTGTAATGCAAATAACCTTTTGATCTGCAGCACAAACTTCAGGAAGCCAGCCAGCCACTGATAACCTACCAATCAGGTGTCTGTGCTAGCCAGATCGATTACATTCTCACCAAACAGTATGATGCTCCTAAATACAAAGACTCTATCTGGTGAAGAATGTACCTCCCAGCATAAACTAGTCATTAGTGACTTACTCCACACCAGAAGGATGTCAAGAGTTAAACCAATCTGGAAAAGAAGGATTTGGAAGCTTAAGGACCCTTCGTATAGTCAGAAATTTAGGGATATCCTAACTGAGAAATTCAATGAAAGGGAAGAGGAGTTACAGACTTGTTACATAGAGGACAACTGGGAATTCCTGAGTGACAGCTTGCTGAGTGCCACTGACAAAATCTGTGGCTGGTGCAAAATCCCATCCATATCTAGGGTAACATGGTGGTGGAATGATGTGGTAGACAGGGCAATTAGAGCAAAGAAACAGGCCTGGATGAATGGGGGTATCAAGATACTGTATCAGATAGCCAGAAGGGATGCTAAGAGACAAGTATATCTAGCCAAGGAAGAAGCAGAAAAGATGTTTGCCTATGTTCAGTGACGTGAGGACCAAAGATTGTTTCAGATTGCAAGACAGTGTGTGAGAGAAAATTGTAATGTCATAGGAGAGAAATGTGTCTGTACGGATGATGGTGCACTTGCATGTAATGGTTCTGCCAAGAAAGAGGCTTGGAATTGCCATTATGAAAGACTGCTGAATATAGAGAATGAGTGGGAGGAGGAGAGTCTGCCAAAGGTTGACCCAATTGAGGGACTGGCAACCCAAATGAACAGTTCTATGGTAGATAAAGCAATTAAGGATATGAAGACAGGAAAAGCACCCCCAGCTCGTCAGGAATCATCACTGAGATGCTTAGAATATCTGGTGGTATGGGTTATAGTTTAGTCACTCGTATTGTAAACCAGGTGGTTTATGAAGGAGTCATACCCAATGACTGGTGTAGCAGCACCAGAGTCAACTGCTACAAAGGTAAAGGTGATGCCTTAGATAAAAATAGTTACTGAGGTATCAAATTGCTGGATCAGGTGATGAAAGTTATGGAGTGAGTCATAGCCCAACTAATTAGGGATAGAATTAGCTAAGATGAGATTCAGTTAGGTTTTGTGCCAGGGAGAAGCACTACTGATGCTATATTTCTGGTGAGGCAACTGCAGGAGAAATACATAGCCAATATAAACCTCTGTATTTGGCCTTTGTTGACTTGGAGAAAGCTTTTGACAGGGTTCCCTGATCCCTTATCTGGTGGTCAATGTGGAAACTAGGGTGTGGTTGGTGAAAGCTGTATGAGCTATGTATAGTGATGCTACCAGTAAGGCGAGGGTTGGCAAGGAATACAACGAATAATTCAGGGTACAAGTAGGGATTCACCAAGGATTGGTGCTCAGCCCCCTTTTTTTTATTGTAGTCCTCCAGGCAATAACAGAGGAATTCAAGACAGGCTACCCCTGGGAGCTCTTCTAAGTTGATGACCTTGCTCTTATAGCTGAATCATTACCTGAACTGGAGAAGTTCCAGATATTGAAGTAAGGTCTAGAATCAAAGTATTTTAGAGTTAACCTAGCAAAAACCAAAGTCTTAATATATAGGATGACAGACAAATCACAAATCCCTTCAGGTAGATGGCCCTGCTCAAGTTGTAGAAAAGGTGTAGGTAGAAACTCCATAAGCTGCACTCACAAAAGGTGCAACAATATTAGAGGAATGTTAACAGGGAAACTAGCTTTTGTATGTGGAAGATGCACAGGTACAATAAATGCTGAAAATGTACAGAAAATAGACTCCATCAACTGCCAGTTAGAGGTAGTAGATAGCTTCCATTATCTAGGTGACTAAGTGAGTAGTGGATGTAGATGTTCTGAGAGCATAGCTGTGAGAATAAGATTAGGCTGGGCAAAGTTCAGAGAGCTCCTACCCCTGCTGACAACAAAGGCCACTCTCTCAAAGTGAATGGCAGATTGTTTGATGCCTTTGTGTGAACAGCTATGCTGCATGGCAGTGAAACATGGGCTGAGACAGCTGAGGACATGCCTAGGCTTGAAAGAAATTAAGCCAGCATGCTTCACTGGATGTGCAATATCAATGTGCATATTTGACAGAGTGTAAGCATCTTGAGAGAAAATTTAGGCATGAAAGGCATCAGATTTGGTGTGCAAGAGAGACGACTGTGTTGGTATGGTCATGTGATGCATATGGATGAGGACAGCTGTATAACAAAGTGCCAATCTCTAAATGTGGAGGGAACTTGAACTTGTAGTAGAGGCAGACCCAGGAAAATATGGGATGAGGTGGTGAAGCATGATCTTCAAACTTCGAGCCTCACAGAGGCAATGACAAGTGACCGAGACCTTTGGTGATATACTGTGCTTGAGAGGACCCGTCAAGCCAAGAGCACTTGTACTGGTGGCCATCATTCATGCAGACACATTTCTCTCCAATGACATCATGAGTCTCTCTCACACACTATCTTACAACATGAAATACCTCAAGTCTTTGGTCCTCATGACGCAGAACATTGGCAATTTTTTTCTTATCTGCGTCCCCTCTGGCTAAATAGACCTGTCTCCTAGCTTCCCTTCTGGCAGTCTGATACAATTCCCTGCTACCATCGTTCTTCCAGTCCTTCCAAGCCTGTTTCTTTACCATAATGGCCCTGTCAACTACATTGTTCCACCACCACGTTACCTTGGGTCGAGAAGGGACTTTGCACCATCCACAGATCTGGTCAGTGGCCCTCAACAGGTTGTCCCATAGAAACTTCCAGTTGTCTTCCACATCATGTGATGCTATATCTCCCTCTATTTCATCAAAAGCTTCAAGTAATACATCTCTAAATCTCTGTCCATTCACAGGCTCCTTGAGCTTCCAGACCCTTCTCCTCCATGCTGGTCATCTTCTGGGCATCCATTGAGCCATGATCCTGAAGTTGTTAACTATTAATCTATGTTATGGGGTGCAGTCTTCACCTGTCTCTATATATCTATATATATATATATCTCACTTGTTGACCAAAGAAGAAAGATTTACTAGATAATTATAATTCTTTAAAACTGTTTCATGAAAATATGAACAAATTTTTTTTGTTGGCATTTTATGACATTGTTTTCTTAAATTTTCTCATTAACAGTTATCACTGGATACAACCTACTTCAACCGTTTTGTATGGGTGTGGCCAAACTGGGATGTGAAGAACAATAACCAGAAATTCAAGAGTGCAGTTGCATTTTTTGGGGTGACAAATGAAAAACATGGTAATAAACCTGCAGCCAATTGCTTTTGTTTGAGTCATTCGAAGAGCAAAATAAAAACTTGTTATCTGGAATCAAGAGAAACTGTGATTATCTCTGATAAAATGTGTAATACAAAAAAACAAATATACTTTGAGAAAATTCAAGAAGACCTAGCTTTGAAGTTACTAAAACAGGGCAGGCTGATTAGAAAACAAGAGAATATTGTACTAGACATTGATGAAGAATATATCGGTTATGAAACCCCTTTTGCTTCACTTCGAGCTACAGGTTTGACCATAGCTGATATAATGTCTATAAACAGAGAGATACAGCAAATAATATGCCCAAAAGTAATGAGAAATGAAATAGAAGCAGACAGTGTTTTGTCTAAGATAATCTTTGAAATTTCCAAACGACGACGGCATTTTTGTATGAAAAAGAAGCCAGAAAATTGTTCAAAATTTCCCATGAGCCACAATTTCTCATCTGTTATACATATGTTTACTAGACCTTTGTCATCGCTGTCTCCTGCCCTGTCTTGTAAGAAAAAAGTTGCTACAAAGTATTTAGAAAAATTTGCTTTAAAGTTAGCATCATTGAAAGAGAAACAGTTAATTGCCATACGTGAAGTTGGCTTTTGTTTTATTCCATTTCTTAAGACACTTTATTGGGAAAATAACTTTCAGCTTTGTCTTGGTGGAAGTGTTTTAAATAGCAGTATTCACCATCTTCATTCTCTGCCACAACAAGAAGTCTTTTCCCGTATTAAATTCTTTCAGAAATTCATGTCTGAAGCTAAGTTCCGACCAAGATTTATAACTCTGGTAAGGTCAATTCGAAATGGTTTTGCACTTCGTAATTACTTTCATAAAATTGAGCAAGAAATTCTCTCCAGTTTTCAGGTTTTTCACTCTAAACTAGATATTCAGTATAACAGTAATTTACTTGGTGGCAAAATTGGTTGGCCTAAACGTCATTCACAGAATGCTGGTCCAACTTTACCCCACAAAAGCTAAATTGGATATATGAGCAATGCATAAATGCATTTCTATTTGTTGAGAAAATTTTGCTTAGTTTGTGATTCAATTTAATTTTTCATTGATTTGGCTACAGAAATATTGGTACACTTTTTGAACAAATTACATTTTTTGTTAAGGTTTAGACAAAACATCTTGGTTTTTCATGATTCATCATCTCCCAATCTTTGTTCACTCCAAACATTATATGACTGATTAGCTTAAAAGCCACACTCTGTGCAGACATTTATGCTAGCTCCTGTGGAGAACTAATTGTACCTGTGACCCAAAACTAAAAAGAGCAATAATAATAAAGCATTTATTGATACCTTACTGATATGGTATTACCCTACTAATATGGTATTACTTGAAATTCAATTTAAATAAAAAAAACTTGTAAGTTCACAAATTTTTGGAGTTCTTTTAAATTTTCAACTGTTATCGTTAGGCCTAACTCATCGTAAAGTCAATACCACCATGACTGATATCCAAGAAGGCTAGCCACTGGATTTGGTTAAAAAGAGACGATGAGCGATGGCTAGAAGTATATTGAGTTCTTCATAACCAGCTGATCTAGCAAGCGGGGCCTCATATCAGTGAGGGGGGCCAGTGCGCATTGATGCTGTCGAGAGGTAGGCCCCGAAACAGCGTGCATTCTCTCCTGATGACCCCATACACTTGCTAGCTTCCGATATACGGAGCTTTTAACTGGTAGCACTTGCATGTGCAAGTTGTTTGCAAGACATCTAAGACCTTGTGGTAGGTAACCACTGACAAACCGGAAAAACGGTTAGGCATCTTGGAAAGACAAGAGGACTGCTCGGAAAGACCAGTGGACAATAGGAAAGACTATCGACACCAGGAAAGACTGGCGGAGGCTGCGGACTTACGATCCTCGCCTCTGTATTTTATTGTAACAGAAATAACAGGAAATGACAGCCCCATGATTGACCGAGAGGGGGGAGTCGAGAATCAATCAAACCCAGTCAGCACGGGAATGACCTTGGAAACAAACATGATTATTCATTCGAACAGCGAACGAAATGCAAACAACTTTGGATGCAAGCTGTGCTGTAGAACCTTTGCAACTGAGAGAGGCTTGAAGATACATCAGGGAAAGATTTGTGAGAAGAGGACAGAGCAGTGTGGATCGTCAGATCGTAAAACACGTGGCAAATCATCCCCGGACTCAAACCACAGTGGATCGATAAATGCTACAGCAGAGAACTCTTCATGTGATGAAACTACAAGTCATGAAACTGGTGCATCAGATAATACTCAGAGGAAACCGAGGGTTTTGTGGCCTGCTGCTAATGAGAAAGTGAAATATAAAGAGTTTGAAAACAAGGTTTGTCGGGCTCTTTATAAAATGACAGGCTCTACAGTGGAGAAACTGGGAAAATTATCAAGCTCAATATATGATATAGGAAAAGATTTATTTGGAATAAAAGAGAATATCCGACTAGAGAAAGGAAAGTGTGGACCAAGCAGGAGGATCAGAAAAATGCAGCAGTTGAGGAAGGAAAAATCCGACTTAAGAAAGCGATGGAGATGTGCTGCACTAGATGAGAAAAATGAAAAGTGGAACGGCTATTGGGAGGTAACTGCAGATTTACCTGGGTGCCAGGTTTTCTTTCCCATCCCAGTTTCGAAAAAACCAGATATTTTGATGTGGTGTGAAAGAAAGAAAGTTGTAAATATAGTCGAGCTAACGGTTCCTCACGAAGATAATATGGACGCTGCTCGAGCTCGAAAATTAAACCGTTATGAAAACCTCCTCGAGGAATGTGAAGGCGCAGGCTGGAAAGCAGAACATTTTCCTATCGAAGTCGGATGTAGAGGGTTTGTAGGACACAGCGTGAGACGACTGTTGTTATCGTTAGGCCTAACTCATCATAAAGTCAATACCACCATGACTGATATCCGATCTACAGTGGAGAAGGCTAGCCACTGGATTTGGTTAAAAAGAGACGATGAGCGATGGCTAGAAGTATATTGAGTTCTTCATAACCAGCTGATCTAGCAAGCGGGGCCTCATATCAGTGAGGGGGGTGCATTGATGCCGTTGAGAGGTAGGCCCCGAAACGGCGCACATTCTCTCCTGATGACCCCATACACTTGCTAGCTTCCGATATACGGAGCTTTTAACTGGTAGCACTTGCATGTGCAAGTTGTTTGCAAGACAACAAACCCTCATCCAAACCTGATCCCAATGCTGGGTGTTCAAGAACCAAATGAAGGGCAGATTTTCAATCCTGGCATCATCCTGATTCCAAAAAAGGTATATTATGTCTATGTAGAGCAAATTTAGACTGAGATACAGGGGTCCTGGACAGATGGACAGATAGAATTATATGTTTATTATTATAGATAAACAGCAAATATCCATAATGAAGTTATTTTACTAATAACACTGGTCACCAGCCAATCTTCATCAGGGATATTATATGGTGTTTTATATGTAGTTTTGTCCGCAGATTTCAAAAATGTAATCGGTTTCCTTCTATCAGGCACAGTTTTACTGATGAGATAAGAAAGGTATATAACTCCCATTAGCTGTATCGCTACACGTAAACGTCTTGTACAGGTAAATTCTGACTTTGTCAAGGCTTTGCAAGAACAGTCCTGATATACTTTGTCATGTCTGTGGTTCATTTACCACCAAAGCTCAGCAACGTGCCATCACAAGTGAAATCAAGAAGATCTGCCAGTTATACTTTGGCTGCTCTCTCGGGGAACAAGATAAGAGTTGGGCCCAGCACATCATCTGCTCAGTTTGTCCAAATGGACTAAGGGATTGGCTAAATAAGAGGAAGAGAGCAATGCCATTTGCAATACCTATGATATGGAGAGAGCCAAAGGATCATTTCTTGGACTGTTATTTCTGCAACATTAATGTATGTGTGTTTACTGTAAAGACCAAGCATAAGATTGTGTATCCCAACTTGGAATCAGCAAGAAGACTAGTACCACACAACGATGATGATCTTATTCCAATACCACCAGAAAATGGCCTTCAGATGTCTGACGAAGATGTATTTCCTGAAGAAAATATTACTGCTGTCGAAGACCCCAAAGTGGGTGCAGATTTCACGATTGCAAATGAAGATGTACCACAGAAATTTTCTCAAGGAGAGTTAAATGATTTAGTTAGAGAATTGTCATTGTTGAAGGATAAAGCTGAACTATTAGCCTACAAGTAAAGTGTCTGCTTAAGAAAGATGTTTGTATTACTCATTTCAGGAAGAGAAATAGGGGTCTGACTTCATGCTTCTCTGTTGATGGACCACTTTGTTATTGTTGCTTTTTATGCCTATAGGACAGTCGTGCAACTAACAAGCACTCAGAGTGGCCTTTGCCAAAATCATATGAGCCAAGAGTTTCTAGCGTCCAGAGTAAGCCACTTTTAAACCCAGAAAATGTTCTTCTTCTCCCTCTTCACATAAAGCTTGGCCTCGTGAAACAATTCGTGAAGACACTTGCCAAGAAAAGCTCAAAAGGTTTTGAATACGTGAAGGCTAAATTTCCAAAAATCACCGAGGCAAAACTGAAGGAGGACGTATTCATAGGTCCGCAGATAAAAGAACTCCTGAAGGACAACCACTTCTTCACAGCACTGGATGAGATTGAGCTTAAAGCCTGGGAATCCTTCAAATGGCTCTGTGAAAATTTCCCAGGCAACAAGAGATCTCTCGAATTTAGAAATGGAGTGAAATGTCTTCTAGACTCCTACGCTGCAATGGGCTGTTGGATGTCACTAAAAGTCCATTTCCTTGATTCACATCTGGACTTTTCTGCAGTGAACCTTGGAGAAGTGTCTGATGAGCAAGGGGAATGCTTTCCTCAAGATATTGCATCGATGGAACAACAATATCAAGGATTTGGGAATGCAGAAATGCTAGCTGACTACTGTTGGATGTTATACAAGGATGAACCTGAGACAAAACACAATAGAAAGTCCAAATCCCAAAGATTTTAAGTTGTTATGCATTTTAGTGTATTCTAACTTATTTGTACACAATAATTTTAATTTTGTACAATAAAAAGCCATGAAATTATCGTATCTTGTATTCAATATACTTTATATAGACATGCTTTACGTATCCTATAAGTGAAAACAGCAGGTATTATTAACATGAAAATGTGACCTGATAGAGGAAATCGGACTTCAGATTCGTAATCAGCATCAAAAATTAACCCAGAAAAGTCAATCAGCAACTCTGATGATTAAAAAAAGTTTCATTTTGTTGACCAGTGTAATTATACTTGTCATACTCACTTTCATTGAAAGCTTCTAATAAATTAGTTGTCTCTGGTGTTTTGAAATAAACTTATATCTTTCATCTATATTTATGTGTTAATTTGTTAATTTTATTGACTTGGAGAGAATCAGGTTAGGGCTAAAAGGAATAAAAAGGAAGAATTGAATCCAGGTTAAAGTCATGGCTAGCTGGGTGTTTAGCTTTTTACTTGTCAGTGCTTGCTATTACATTCAATTAGTAAAATTGAATTATTATTGTTGAAGTAATTTTTGCTAAGATATTGGTTTATTGTAGTTTCCATCATTGTTGGTGGCAGTGGTGATAGTAGTGGTGGTGGTGATGGTGGCAGCATTGGTGTTGATGGCAGCGGTGGTGTTGGTGTCAGTGGCAGTGGCATCATTGTCAGCATTTTAACATCCATTTTTCTATACTTGCATGTGTTGGATGAAGTTTATTGAGGCAGATTTTCTGCAGCCAGAAGTCTGTCATGTCACCAACTCTCACCTGTTTCCAAGCAAGGTAATATTTCTCCTTGTTCAGACAAGTTTTCACAGAAGACTGGAAATGAATAACATTGTTTATATGACTGAAAATCATTTTAGAACTATCATGCGATGTTGAGACGAGGAGAAACAAATATGCACACACTCGCATGCATGCATGCACACATAAACACACATGCAGAGACAGTCAGATGGATGGATGCATGCACACGCAGATGCACAGATGAATGGACGGACAGACAGACAGACAAACAGACAGACAGACAGACAGACAGACAGATAGATAGCTAGATAGATAGATAGATAGATAGATAGATAGATAGATAGATAGATAGATAGATAACTTCTTTATTAGCCACACAGGTTCGAACACAGTGGGGACAAATACAATGAAGAGTTTTTCTTTTTGAGGTGGGCAAAAACAAAACAAAAAGAAAAATAGGGTCAACGATCAAAAGGGATCGAAATCATTTGGGATATACAAAAGTAGAAATAGTACAAAAACAAACAAAACGTAGTTTCCAAAGTGGGGAGGTTTATCCGTGGGAAGAAAAACCTATGAAAAGACCATGGTAAACTTAGGCAATAATGCTGTGCAAAAAACACATTTACAGTTAGTAACTCTCTTTTTCCTTTGTTTTTCTGGTTCTTATGCTCAAGGTGGCTCCATTATTTACATGTGCCATCCTTGCTACATTCATCCCTCTTTTATTGAAGCATTCACTAAACAAAACTTCCCTCCCTACTTTCACCTTGCTTTTCAAGTGATACTTGAAGAAGTTGATGAGATATACATGCTTGTCACCTCCGGTCAACCTTTTAGGGACAGCTTCCTCTCGGCCCATTGCGGAAGAGAGTGGCCACCCTACTCATTACCTCATCCCAGTTCTTCTCTGTTTGGAGATCTGGACCAAACCAGACCCCAAGCAACTTGACTGGACCATCGGTCCAGCGTCCCATGACAGAGGTGCTGCTGGATGGCATAGGCTTGCTTCTCCAGGTGCCAAGTCACAAGCCCACTGACATTTCCTGGTTGATTTTTGCTCCCGTTACCACTTCGTAGTCTTTTAGAGTCTTGCTGACCAGCTCGTGGTCATGGCTAGACACTATGACAGTGATGTTGTCTGCGTATGCAGACACATTCTTCCCACATCCCAATTCTAGCAGGGTGTCCCTCAGCATTGCCAGCTTCCGCAGTAGAGGCTCGAGAGTCAATATGTACAGAAGCAACAAGAGGGGGCATCCCTGACAGACCAAATGTGCAATGTTGAAAGGTCTTGATAGATGTCTATTCACACGAATTACCAAATGGATGCTTCTGTACAAGGATGCTTCTGCGAAAGACAGGACCGAAATCAGCCGCTATGAGAACAGTCTCCAAGTATCGGTGGTCTACCCTATAGAAAGCTTTGGATTGATCCAAATTGATCAGGGCCCCACCCATGCCAGGTTCCTTACCTACCCTGTCTATGATGTAGTGCATCAAATGGAGGTTGTCATGGATGTTTCGGCCTGGCACAGTGCATGTTTGTACCTTGTCGACCAATTTCTTGATGACAGGCGCCAACCTCTTGGCCAAAATTTTCAAATCTGCATTGAGCAGAGTGGTGGGCCTAAAGTTATCTATTATGTCCCCCTTGTTTGGATCTTTCTTCAGCAGCATTATGGCTCCTTGGCTCATAAAATCGGGGATGCTCCCGTTTTTCTGCCAGTTGCAGTACACCGCTGCCAAGACATCTCCAAACAAGTCTGACATACAACTGTAAAGCTCATAGGGTAGACCATCCAAACCCGGTGATTTGTCCCTCAAGCATTCTGCTATCATGTCCCACACTACCGCTGCTGTGATGGCACCTTTGCAACACTCTGTCTCTCTTGTCAAGAGTTGTGGCAGATTGTGCAGGTAGGCACTGAAATCCACCCTGCGTTCTCGCTCACCACTCATCCCGAACAGTCAGGCAAAATGCTGTTGAAAGGCCTCACACATTTTACTTGGCTTGAGGAATTCGCACCCCTGTTCATCTACCAGAGACCAAATGATGGCCTTGTTGCTCTGTTGCGCCTGTGTCACCTGGGCCTCTTGCACAGCTCCAACACCTTTGTTCCTTAGAGCACGTATCCTAGCCCTGACAACACACCTTTCATGTTTGGTGTTGAAGTGTTGGTCGATGGTCAACCTTGCCACCAAAACCTCAGATGAGATGCCACTTCTAATCACCTCTTTTAGCTTCTTAAATAGGTCACCCTCTACTCTGTTTCTATCTATGGCTAGTGCTTTCTATACCTAATTGCTTCTGCTTTTATTGCTCTCTTGAGGGCAAACCACCATTTGTTGTTGATGATGGCTCCATCAAAGCCATCTTTACTAGCAAGCTAAGTCTAGCATACACATCACAAGTTTGTGATCCATGTAGCTGACTATCTGGAATTGTGGACACCCTATGCTATCTCTATCTACTGTCCTACACAGCATCCTATCTAGATACAATCTCGACAACCCGATGCAGTTGCTCCATGTCCACATTGGTGCATTTGGGTGGTCAAGTCAGTACCTGTTGGACAGTTGAAAGCATTTGCATCTCCGTCTATTCCTATCTCTGCCTACGTAGTCTAGATGCATGTCCAAAGGTAGCATTCCAATCCCCCACTAAAGTAAAAGATGAGACATTTCTAGGAGTACTTCTAGATGTTGAAAGAAATCCGGCCGACCTATTAAAGCGGCGCGTAGACTGATACAAGTCGAAAAGTGCACCCATTGCTGCCGTTGACATCCAGGACAACCAGTCTACCCTCCGGGTCTATGAATATTGTCTTTACTTCGAAATCCAGACTCTTCCAAAAAAGTACTGCCATGCCACTACTGCCCGTTCTTGGCAGACAGGGAGAAAAATAAATGTTAATCTGTCTGCCAAACATAGACTTTAGGGTTCATAGATTATGGAGTCTGGTCTCACTTATGGCTATGATTTCTAATTCATGTGACTTTAAGAGGTACCCTTGTTTCCAAGGGGACCCCAAGCCAAACGCATTCACACAACCAACCTTGATCATAATCCTAATAATATGTGTGTGTGAAAATTTTTTGTGTCTCCACCTTTGGTTTTTCCTTGAGGAGATTGCTATAAAGGTTTTTGGAAGAGTGCTTCTGGCATCTTCCAATCGCATCGGGGTAAATGGATTTTAGTGTGTGATGCACAGTTGGTGTGATGTGCAATATTTTAATGTGTTCTGGTGGTGTTGCGTATGGGTGGTTGCTTGTTTTTATGTCTTTTTGTGTCAGGTTTGTTTTTGTGTTGATGTATTTCATCAACTCTGTATTTTTCATGTTGATGGCCGTGAGCATTGGGTGTGTGTTTGTTTTTGAGGTGTTGGTATTGTGTGTGCTAGTGTTGGTGTTCGAAAAGTGTTCAGGAGTTGTCTATCTCCCTGTTTTGTTTGCATTTGCATTTGGTTTGGTATTTTTCTCGCTCCTCTTCCTCCTTCCTTTTCTGGCTATTTGCTATTCCTCACTGCTTTCGTCTTCTGACAAAATTTCTGAGGAATTGGAAGGGAGTAGGGGCATGTTGTAAGCTTCTATGTGCGTTTGTGTAAGTGGTTGTTTTGTTGTTTTCGTTGAAGTTGGTTGTTGACTGTTTGTAGGGGAAGGGGAATCAGTTTTTGTATTGTCTTTTGGTTAAATAGATAGACGGATGAATTTCTTTCAGATTCTGTCAACCAAATCCATTCAAAAGGTTTTAGTTTGCCCTGATTGGCCAGGAGCTATAGTAGAAAACACTTGTCCAGGGTGCCACACAGTGGAACTGAATCCAAAACCGTGTTGTAGGGAAGCAAATCTCTTAACCATATCTGCACAGGCACAGTTTATGTTTTTGTGCTGAAATATTTTCTTTGTGTTTATAAAACTTAATAAACGATCGTACAGTCATTACCTACTTGAAATATTGTTTACAATAATACTTTAATATATAAATGTTTTAATTTTCAATGGGGTATGCATTTCTTGACCTTTATAAATAACACCCAGTTAGATTTGTTTACTCTGGGGCTGGTCCATGGCTACACAATCCATTCTTTCATAAGTGCAATTCAGTGATTTAGAGTATGTTTCACTGACTGGCTGTTCATTGCCATGATAAAACTTCCCTACATATTATTTATTGCATAAGATAATTAATTGCCTAGACATAGTAATCAAGGATTGAAGAAAAAGGAAACACCTGCTTACTGATAGACATTGCTATCCCTTCTGACCAAAATATCATCTAAAAAGAAGTGGAGAAATAGTCAAAGTACAAAGACTCAAAATTGAAATATTCAAGATGTGGGGCATGATGGTGAAAATAATACCAGTAATAATTAGACCATTGGGCATGATAAAAAGACATGAACAAAAATGTAAAAGCTATACCTGGATCCTCAACACCACACACTATCCCAAAAAAGTAGACCTTCTAGGAACAGCCCACATCTATAACATAACTTAAACAAAACAATTCACAAACACAAGACACACTCTATACAAACAATTATCCAATGAAATAAACTACCACCAGCAAGCTAGATATTCAATATATTACCCACACAACACATAATGCAACCACTAATACAATAAAAACTGCCCCACACCTAAAAAAAAAAAACAGAAAAGAAAAGAAACCGACACAATACAATATCAGGAAGAGTTTGCACACTCTCAACAACAACAAAAAAACACACAATGCTGCACACACACCCAACAACACAGAGGTGTACTAGGTGATGTAGAAATTTACCTAAAACTACCAAATGTTGAACAATGATAATAGTGATGATGATGATAGTTGCTTCCATTGATTTAAACATAAGAGTGTTTCAAGGAGAAGATTAACAAAAAAAAAAAAAAAAAAGGAGGGAGAGAGAAAGCAGCTTTTAAAAATAAAAGAACAAAAGAAACTACGTCCAGGTATGGATTTTGCTGTGAAGGTGCAATGGGAACACTGGTGAATATGATTTTGCTTGGGATTGGGCAAATGTGTCTGTTAATTGCACAATCTGCATGGTGTAAAATGTGTCATGATGCATGAAAACAATTTGAGTTGAAGAAAAAGAACAATAAAAGAATTATATCCTGCAAGCAATAACAATAATAACGATGATTTCATTTATTTGCCATTAGGGTGAAGGTGAAGGGGGACAATGCAAAGACAGACACAAAGTGTGAGTGTTTACGTACAATGAAAAGATAAAACAAATAAAGAAATAACAAAAAACAAAAGAGTAAGTATACACAGTATACAATGAAAAGGAAGGGAAATTTAAAATAGTATATGAAGGTAAAAAAAAAGTTAATGGGGTAATAGAGATGTAGTCCTGATGCAGGAGACCTCTTGGGATAATCAAGGGACCTCACTGTGCAAAATCTCCCTGAATGCCAAGGGCAAGTGTTCTCTTCAATTCCCTTTCTCTGATTCACAAGTCTACACTTAGAGAGGTACCATCCACTCTTTCCATTTTCGCAACTTTCACCCATCTTTCAATAAACTCACTCGAGGATAGCACTTCCCTCTCCACCCTCAATTTCCTTTTCCAGGGAAACTTGAAGAAGTCAATGAGACCTCTACCAAAGAGGAATGTATCTGTCCTTATGCTTTTCAGCTTTGTCCACCAGACAACCTCTTTTGCTACAGCCATCAAGCAAAAGAAAACTGCCTTGCTTGCCTGATTAAAGGAGGGCAATAGGACAATCATCACTATGGACTCAGCCAAGAGACAATACGTTCCACATGTGACACCAGCTGCTTGACATAATCCCACAAGTCAGCAATGTCTAGACACTGAACAAGTGCATGCGGAACAGTTCCAGCACTCTGCACACTCCCTGGACAAGCTTGTCTGAAAACATATCCATACCTGTAAAGTTTATCTTGAACTGGTAGCACCCCCCTCCCCCCAGTAGCACAGCCAGGTCAAGGACATCTGGAAATTATCCATGATGGTTCCCGACTACAAAATCCCCTGGAACAGACTAGCCAGTTTGTTTTCACTGACACCCAGAGTCTCCTCAAGAATATCATTGCACTTCCACACCACTAATCCTCTATAAATTGCTAAATGGGATCCCTTGATCCCATTGCCTGACTGGTAGACGGCTGTGAGCACCTGATGATATTCTAGGTGCTAGGCATCCAGTTTTGGTCTAATAATAATAATAACAAGAGCACTCAGAGAGCATAAACTTCCACCAAGGCAACACCAATGTCCTCTCAATGATATATCTAGAGAGGATTTTTAAAATGAGAATATCTGAAATAAACTCGATTGCTCTCACAAATGAGAATACTAAAAATGAATCCAACCACTCTTAAAAATTAAGTAAAAAAACTGGAAAAATAACTCAGAATTTTTGTCCGGTACTGGATCGATCCCAAAATTGAATCACAAGGCCAAACATCTCTGAAAGTTTCATTTAAATTCATCCAACTTGAGATATCTTGTCCCTGGACAAACAAACAAACAAACGTGACTGAAAACAATACCTTCGCATTTGCTAAGGTGGAGATAATAATAATAATAATAATAATCATCATCATCGTTTAACGTCCGCTTTCCATGCTAGCATGGGTTGGACGGTTCAACTGGGGTCTGGCAAGCTCGAAGGCTGCACCAGGCCAGTCAGATCTGGTAGTGTTTCTACAGCTGGATGCCCTTCCTAACGCCAACCACTCCAAAAGTGTAATAATAATAATAATAATAATAATAATAATAATAATAATAATAATAATAATGATAATGATAATAATAACAATAATGATTAAGATGAAGTTTGGACTCTCAAAATGTGCTACGATGGTGATGGGATGAGCAAAGCTTTTCAGAACAGAAGGAGTAAGGTTGCCAAGTGGTGAGATGATGAAGGCAATTCAATCTCAATCCAGCTATAAATACTTGGGAATACTTGAGGCAGATAGAATTGAGGCACAATGACATGAAAGAAAAAACAAAAAGAGGGTACCTGCAGTGAGTGATAAAAATATTGGTTTCAAAGCTAAATGCCAGAAACATAATTTCAGCAATAAACTCGTGCGCAGTTGCAGTAGTTTGGTATGATGCTGGAATCCTGAAGTGGACAAAGGAGGAGCTAAAGAAGATGGACAGGAAGTCAAAAAAGCTTCTAATGATGCATGGGGCCCATTGTCCATATGCGAACACTGATCTCCTATACATGAAGAGAGCAAATGGAGGAATAGGACTGACAAGTGTGGAAGAATAAGTGCATACCGAACTCGAGAGCTTAGCCCAAAGCAAGGAAATCTTGCTAGTGACAGTTAGGAAACAGGAAGTATTGAAAGCAGAGAAAAAAAGAAAAACAAAAGAAGAAGAGCAAAAAGGGCATGAAGAAGAATTACGCTAGAAGTGACTGCACAATCAATTCCATGCAGCCACAACAGAAGTTGCTGGAAAAAATAGGTGGAATTGGCTGATGAAAGGAACCTTAAAAGAAAAGAGACCGAGAGCACTATACTGGCAGCTCAAGACCAAGCTTTCGTCATGGACTGGACAGTCAACCTTAGGAATGAGCAAGTGTCTTCACTGTGCCACATCTGCAATAGAATGGATGAAAACATTGCCCATACCATAAATAAATGCCCTGGACTTGCCCAAAACCACAAGTTGTGGTGACACGATCAGGTAGCGAAAGTGCTACATTGAAAACCATGCAAAATGTGGGGGCTAGAAAGAGGCAAGACATGGTATGACCACAAACTGCAGAGCACGGCAGAGTTGGAGACTAGTAAAATTTTCTGGGATTTCCCAATCCAAACAGATCAAGTGCTAGAGCAGAACAGACAGGACCTTGTGGTGGTGGACAAAATGCACCACATATGCTATATTGTTGATATTGCACACCCTTTTGACCCACAAATAGTCAAGAAGGAAAGTGAAAAGATAGATAAATACAACCCTTTTAAGTACAAAATAGTCTGGCCATGCAAAACGAAGAAGGTGAAGATAGCGCCAATTATTGTTGGATCCTTGGGAACAGTATCAGAAGGCATCAAGGGGAATATAGATGTAATTGGAATAGAGGGCCCAGCAGAACTGATACAAAAGATTTTCCTCCTTGGCACGGCCAGAATAATCAAGAAAGTATTAGATAGCTTAAAATAATGAATAGCATGGTAGCGTAGGCTGCAAGTAGAAAGCCATGATGCGTGTATGATTCCAGGAGTTTCAACAAAACCTGTGATAAATAGAGAAATAATAATAATAATAATAATAATAATAATAATAATAATAATAATAATAATAATAATAATAATAATAATAATAATAATAATAATTATTATTATTATTATTATTATTAAGGTGGTGAGCTGGTAGAATTGTTAGCATGCTGGGCAAAATGCTTAGTGATGTTTCATCCATCTTTACATTCTGAGTTCAAATTCTGCTGAGGTTGACTTTGTCTTTCATCCTTTTAGGGTTGATAAATTAAGTACCGGTAAAATACTGGGGTAGACATGATTGACTAGTCCCCTCCCACCACATTTCAGGCCTTCTACCTTTAGTAGAAAGGATTACTATTATTATTATTGTCAATAATATTATGTACCTGACGCATGTGTTATGCTTAAGAGATAGAAATTTTGTTGCTTAAATAAAAATTTTTAATTAGATCTCTTGTAATTTCTGGAAGAGATTTGAAACCACCTCCTATGTGTTGTATTACTTCTCAACACCCATGCCTACTGGTTCACCAAAGCAGCAACAATCTTAATGGGAAAATTAAGATACTTAAATTTGACACATGTGTCAAGCAAGGGAGAGAGGAAGTGAGAAAAAAGAGAGAGTGTGAGAGGGAGTGACTGAATTCCTTTAAATTCCTTTCTATAATTGAACTGAAGTTGACCCCTGGCTGTTAAAGGCCCAACCACACACACATACACACACACACACATTTGTTTTAGGTTTTCTACCCATTTGAATTCAGCCATACACCAGATAACATGTTAAGTCTTATGTTCTTAAATTTAAATTTTAGATTTGTTTTAATTATAAAATTACACCTCAGCTAAAAAACATCTTTTGGCTTTTGAATACAACCTTTTCTTTCTCTTTCTATATTTTTGTTAAGTTACAATTCCTCTGTTTTGGTCAGGATTTTCCCAATTTTTTTCTTTATCAAATAATGGATGAAAGCATTAAAAATAAATTAAATTCATAGAGCTAAACAAAATCAAAAATATTAATTCTATTTTATCCCTTTCATTAATACTAACAAGAACATAGTATGAGAGAGATTTGGCTGTTATTTCTAGCAAATTGAATAACCACACAAAGTTATTCAATTGGCTCATTTGTTGATGTGTATAAATAAACAAAAACTAAAAGACAAACACACACACACACATGTATATATATATGAACATGTTTGTGTTTGTACTCCCACTACCATTGCTTGACAACCGATGTTGGTGTGTTTGCATCCCTGTAACTTAGCTGTTCAGCTGTAGAGATTAATTGAATAAGCACCAGGCTTACAGGGAATAAGTCCAGGGGTCAATTTCTTTGACTAAAGGGTGGTGCTCCAGCATGGCCACCATCAGATGACTGGGAGAAGTAAAAGAATAAAAGAACATGAGAAAATCATTCCAAAATCACTAAATCAAGAGGGTTCTCTGAATATGTACGATGTATTTTAAGGCTAAATAGTAATTCTATTTACATTTGCATAACATATGTTTGGATTATATAGTTATCAGTTTTACCCTTCTTTCTATATTCTGTAACTATTACAATATACTTTTCTACTATAGGCACAAATCCTGAAATTTTTAGTGGGAAAGGGCCTGTCACTTAGATCAAACCTAGTACGCAACTGGTACTTAATTTATCAACCCTGAAAGGATGAAAGGCAAAGTCGGCCTCAGCAGAATTTGAACTCAGAACACAAAGACAGATGAAAAACCGCTAAGCATTTCACCCAGCATGCTAATAATTCTGCCAGCTCGCAGCCTTTGACTCACAATATAGAAAGATTTCTTATGGCACCAGCACACAATTTACAGATGTTTACAATTTTTATATTTTCCATGAATTTTTCATGGGTCCAGCTAGTTATTATTATTATTATTCAGTAGTTTTATTTTTATAGCGTGCTTTCACTTCACTACCGAGCACAGCTCTGTGTGCCTTGGGTATGTGCTGTGATTTGTTGTGATGCTCTGATGGTTATTGTATGGAAAGTGTTCTGCGTAGGATGTGTGCAGTGCCTAGTAGTGCAATTTTCTGTATGTTATATGTGTTTGTAAGTCCTGGTGTTTTTGTTATGTATTTGTCTGAATATTTTTTTATGATGCCTAATGCACCTACTATGATAGGAATTGTTTCTGTTTTCAGATTCCACATTCTAGTTACCTCTATTTCCAGGTCTTTGTATTTTGAGAGTTTCTCCATTTCTTTTAGAGACACGTTGTCATCAGCCGGTATTGATACATCAATTAGAAAGCATTTTTTTTCTTCATGATCTCTGACAACTATATCTGGTCTGTTGGCCTTAATTTCTCTATCTGTGTGTATCGGCATATCCCAGAGTATGGTTGCTTTCTCGTTTTCTGTGACCTTTTCTGGTGTGTGCCTATACCATCTTTTTTCTGTTGTTATTCCATAATGTTGGCATAGCTTCCAATGTATGTAGGTTCCAACTCTGTCATGTCTGTGAATATATTCCTTCTTAGCCAAGACTGGGCAGCTAGAGATAATATGATTTATTGTTTCTTGTCCATCTCCACATATTCTGCAGTTACTTGTAATATTTCTTTTCATTACATGTTTTTGGTAATTTCTGGTGGGGAGGCTTTGGTCTTGTGCTGCAATTAAAAATCCCTCTGTTTCTGCTTTGAGTCCTGAGCTTCTCAACCATTGCTGGGATTTTTCTTTGTCTATTTCTTTTGTGTTTAGTTTAGTCCAGTATTTACCATGAAGGGGCTTTTCTTGCCATCGTTTTTTCATGGTTCGTTGCTGTTCTATTTTTAGTTTGGATTTCATTTGTTTTATAGCTTTTGTTGTTTCTTCATCTTCTTCTTCTTCTTCTTGTTTATTAGGTGGTATGATTTCTTGTTTGTATTTGTCAGCTTCCTTAAATACTGAGAACAGTTTTTTGTTTTGCTCGTGTTTTGCCGCTATCTGGATCAGTTTTCCTTCCTTCTGAAGTAGATATTTTTGCAGTCCTATGGTGGTTATTTTATAGTAGTTTTCCAGCTGTATAAGGCCTCTACCACCTTCTATACGTTGTATATATAGTCTTTCTATGTCAGATTTTGGGTGATGCATCCTAGATCCTGTCATTATTTTTCTTGTTTTCCTATCTATTTTGGTCAGTTCATTTCGTGTCCAGTTAAGGATATTGTAGCTGTAACTTATAACTGGGACAGCTAAAGTGTTGATACCTATTATCTTGTTTTTAGCATTGAGCTCTGTGTTTAGTATTGATCTAACTCGTCTATAATATTCTTTTTTTATTTTCTCTTTCATTTGTGTGTGTTATGTCTTATCTAGTTCATGGATTCCTAAGTATTTGTAAGTTTGGCTTTGGTCTAATTCTTTTATTTCATTGGTTTTATCTAGTGTGATGTTGTTACTCTTAACTAGTTTTCCTCTTTTCAGGGTTACTTTGGCGCATTTTTCTAATCCAAATTTCATATCTATTTCTTTGGTAAATCCATGAACTGTCTTTAATAGTGTTTCCAGCTGTTTGTCATTTGCAGCGTATAGTTTTAGGTCATCCATATATAAAAGGTGGCTGATCGTTTTGCCGTAACATTTATATCCGCATCCAGTTCTATTTAGCATATCAGATAGAGGTGACAGTGCCAAGCAGAAAAGGAGTGGAGAGAGCATGTCTCCCTGGAATATTCCTCTTCTAATGGGGATGTCTTTGGTTTTCATGAGTCCCTCTTTTGTTTGGAGGTGTAGGACTGTTTGCCATTTATTCATAGAGTGCTCTATGAATTTTATGATTGTTGGTGCTACTTTGTTAATGGCTAGTGTTTCGAGGATCCATGTGTGGGGGATGCTATCAAACGCCTTTTTGTAGTCAATCCAGGCCATACTGAGGCCTTTCTTCTTTCTGTGGCTGTCTTCAGTTATGGCTTTATTAATCATTAGTTGATCTTTACAGCCATATGAGCCTTTGCGGCATCCTTTCTGCTCTTCTGGGAACAGTTTGTTTTCGTCCAGGTGCTTGTTCAGCCTTTGTGATATCACTGCAGTAAATGCCTTGAACATAGTAGGGAGGCAGGTTATTGGTCTGTAGTTTTCTGGTTTTTCTGTTTCATTTGATTTGGGAATTAAGATGGTTTTCCCCTTCGTGAGCCATTCAGGCATTGTCTCTGGCTCTGCTAGTACGTTGTTAAAGTTTTCAGCCAGCTTTTTGTGCATTCCTGTTAGATATTTCAACCAGAAGTTGGGGATCTTATCATGCCCAGGTGCCTTCCAGTTGCTTAGTCTTTGCAGTGCCTGGGTGATCTCTTCAGTTGTTATGGGGGTCCAAAGTTGTTCAGATGCCGAGTTTGTTATTCTGATACTCCTTTTTTTGGTGGTTCGTTCGCCGACCATATTTCTCCCCAGAATTCTTCCAATTCTTCTGCCGTTGGTGCTGCAGTGACTTCTATTTTATTTTTTCCCAGTTCTTGGTAGAACTTTTTGGGGTTGGAGTTGAACTTTTTGTTTTCTTCAAAGAAGCGTTGGCGTTTCTTGTACCGGCGGATCCTTTGTGCTTTGGCAAGGATATCTTGCTTCAGCTTTTCTTTTATTTCAGGCAAATCTTTCTCTGTGATGTTATATTTGCGGAGTATTTTTGTTCTCTTTTTGTTGCTCAGTAGCGTTGATTGTTTGCTGATTTCATTAAGAATCGACAGGTCTTTTCTAATTTTTTTTATTTTGCTTTGGATGTTATTTATCCACAGGGTTTGTTTGGGTGGTGGTACTCCTGTTTGGGCGGGTTTGGGTGAGTATCCCGGGTATTTGGGTGATGTAATCGACTCCCCCTCCCCAAATTGCTGCCCTTATGCCAAAATTTGAAACCATTATTATTATTATTATTATTATTATTATCATCATCATCATCACCACCACCACCACCACCACCATCATCATCATCATCATCATTATCATCATCATAATTATTATTCAGTAGTTTTATTTTTATAACATGCTTTCACTTCACTACTGAGCGCAGCTCTGTGTGCCTTGGGTATGTGCTGTGGATTGCTGTGATGCTCTGATGGTTACTATATTGGAAGTGTTTTGCATAGGATGTGTGCAGTGTCTAGTAGTGCAATTTTCTGTTTGTTATATGTGTTTGTAAGTCCTGTTGTTTTTGTTATGTATTTGTTTGAATATTTTTTTATCATACCTAATGCACCCACTAGGAATTGTTTCTGTTTTTAGATTCCACATTCGAGTTACCTCTATTTCTAGGTCTTAGTATTTTGAAAGTCTCTCCATTTCTTTTAGAGAAACGTTGTCATCTGCTGGTATTCATACATCAATTAGAAAGCTTTTTTTTTCTTCATGATCTCTGACAGCTATATCTGGCCTTAATTTCTCTATCTGTGTGTATTAGCATATCCCATAGTATGGTTACTTTCTCATTTTCTGTGACCTTTTCTGGCATGTGCTTATACCATCTTCTTTTTTGTTGTTATTCCATAGTGTTGGTATAGCTTCCAGTGTATGTAGGTCCCAACTCTGTCGTGTCTGTGAATATATTCCTTCTTAGCCAGGATTGGGCAACTAGAGATAATATGATTTATTGTTTCTTGTCCATCTCCACATATTCTGTGGTTACTTCTTATGTTTCTTTTCATATGTTTTTGGTAATTTCTGGTGGGGAGGCTTTGGTCTTGTGCTGCAATTAAAAATCCCTCTGTCTCTGCTTTGAGTCTTGAGCTTCTCAACCATTGCTGGGATTTTTCTCTGTCTATTTCTTTTGTGTTTAGTTTAGCCCAGTATTTGCCATGAAGGGGCTTTTCTTGCTATCGTTTTATCAAGGTCCGTTGCTGTTCTAGTTTTAGTTTGGATTTCATTTGTTTTATAGCTTCTTCTTCTTCTTCTTCTTCTTCTTCTTCTTCTTCTTCTTCTTCTTCTTCTTCTTCTTCTTCTTCTTCTTCTTCTTCTTCTTCTTCTTCATATTTGTTGGGTAGTATAACTTCTTGTTTGTATTTGTCAGCTTCCTTAAATATTGAAAACAGTTTTTTGTTTTGCTTGTGTTTTGGCTATTTGTATTAGTTTTCCTTGCTTCTGAAGTAGGTATTTTTGCTGTCTTATGGTGGCTATTTTATAATAGTTTTCCAGCTGTATAAGGCTTCTACCACCTTCTATACATTGTATATATTGAAACTGTAAGTCATGACTGGTATGGCTAAAGCATTGATCGCTTCGATCCTGTTTCTCGCATTCAGCTCTGTCTTGAGTATTGCTCTTACTCTGCGATAACATTCTCTCCTGATCCTTTCCTTCATCACTGAATGCCTTATTCTCTCCCCTTCAATTACCCCTAGGTACTTGTAGCTCTCCCCTGGGTCTAATTCTTTTATGACATTCTGCTGGTCAAGGTTAACATTAGATGTTTCTGTCATTTTTCCTTTGATAAAGGTAGCTTTTGCACATTTATCGAGGCCAAATTGCATTCTGATGTCATCACTGAATTGTTTAACAATCGCTAGTAAGCCCTTGAGTTGTTGGTCATTTTTTGCAAAGAGCTTTAAATCATCCATGTAAATGAGATGAGTTATTATTATTATTATTATTATTATTATTATTATTATTATTATTATTATTATTTATTGCCTTTGCACAGCTTCTAACGCTGGAGATGTATTTACAGTGTCAACTGTTCACTACCAGTGAACTAAGGTAACACCTCTTATTTTTCAAGCACCTTCCAGAGTATTCGAGTGGTTCCAAGCAGTGCTGTTTTCTGCAAGTGCTCCACCCTTATTGCTGCCCCTATTTGTTCCACGTACTTCTCGAGATTTTTGCTCACTGTTCCCAGGGCTCTGACAATTATTGGTACTACTGCTACCTTTTTCATCGACCACAACTGCTTAACTTCCCAAGCTAACCTGTCATATCTCTCAACTTTTCTTTCTTCCTTATTGCATACCTTGTTGTCAGCTGCACATGTTATATCTATGATCCTGCATAGTTTGTTTTCTTTCTCAATTAAGACTATGTCCGGCTTCCTATTCTCAATTTCATGGTTACACTGAATCATAAAATCCCATAGGATCTTTGCATTTCTATTTTCGACAATGCCTTCAGGTTTGTGGTCGTACCAATTTTTTGCTCTGTCAAGTTCATACTTGTTGCAAAGTGTCCAATGGACAATCCTGGCTATATTGTTGTGACATCTCTTATATTCCTTCTGGGCTAGTGGCATACATTGGCTGGTAATATGCCATACAGTTTCATCATTTTGTCCAAAGATTCTGCACTTATTACTTTCTGATGTGCTGTCTATTCTGTATTTTATGTAGTTTGTTCTTAGTGCTTGCTCTTGGGCAACATAAATTAGCGCCTCTGTTTCCGGTTTTAAATCACTTTTTGTCATCCACAGCCATCTTTTTTCTTTGTCTATCTTATCTTCAACATCCCTATGAAACTGACCATGCATTCTTTTCTTTACCCACCAATTTTCAGTTTCAATCATTTTCAATTTCTTGTATAGTGCTTATCTTTGCAATCTTTCATCCTACACAAGCCTAACCTTCTCACGTCTAGTAATAGCAGTTCTGTGGCATTTTTTTACGTACCATGCTATATTGTTTTCTTCTGCTCTAATGCTGTGTTCGCACCCAATAAGTCCTCTTCACCCTCTTTTTCTTGGTATATACAGTCTATCTGTGTCACTTTTGGGGTGGAGTGACCCATATCTAGTTAGCAACTTCCTTGTCTTTCTGTCTAAGCTGTGTAGTTTGTCTACTGTCCATGCGATTACCCCTGCTCCATATCTTATTCTGTCCGTTTAATTTCAAATTAAGGATCAGTCTCAGTCTGCGCAAGTACTCCACCTTAAATTTTTCTGTCATTTCTTGCTCCATCAATTTATCCATTTCCAAAATCCCCAAGTACTTATAGCCCGTCTCTTCTGTCTGCTTCATAACCTCTCCCGACGGTATTGTTAGTCTATCCATACATTTGATTTTGCCTCTCTTCAAGACTAACACACCACACTTTCTCAGTCCAAACTCCATCCTGATATCAGCACCGAAGGTATACACTGTATCAATGAGGGAACTGACTTGGGCTTCATCTTTACCATAAAGTTTGAGGTCATCCATGAATAACAAGTGGCTGGCTTTTTGTTGGCGGCTTTTGAATACATACCCAGCTTTTGCTTTCTTCAGAATCAGTGTCAGTGGTATCAAGCACAGTACAAAGATCAGTGGGGACAGGCAGTCCCCTTGGAAGATGCCCCTCCTAATTTCGACTGTCCCTAAACTTCTTCTGTATGCTGTCAGGTTCGTCCTCCAATTCGCCATACTTTTTCCAAGCAATCACTCAACATTTGATGCAATACCAAATAGGTTCATACACTTCATAATCCAAGAATGTGGGATCATATCAGACGCCTTACAATAGTTGATCCATGACATGGCTAAGTTACTTTTCCTCCTCTTCCAGTCTCTGAGTATAGTTTTATCTATCAGGAGTTGATCCTTGGTCCCTCTGCACTTACGCTTGCAACCCTTCTGGCAGGACTCCATGTTTTTCTAGATGTTCGTACATTGACTCTGCGATCATCATCATCATCATCATCATCATCATCATCACCATCACCATCACCATCATCATCATCATCATCATTATTATTTCCCAAACAGATGTATGTAGCTTTTCAACAGCACTTTGCTCAACTATTTGGGATTAGTAGAGAACCAGATTGCAGAATGGACTTTATTTCCTACCTTGATGGACTGCTGTGTCTCTTGGTGATGGAGGCAAAGTTTGCAAAAGGCCTATGACAGCTTCTGAAATACAGGAAGTGATGGCTAGCTGTATGAGGGATAAATTACCCGGTTTGGATGGTCTGTCCTGTGAGCTTTATGCTTACATGCAAGACTTGTTCAGTGACCCCTTGGCAATCGTTTACTGCAACTGGCAACAGAATGGCAGAATTCCATGTTTTATGAGCTGAGGAGCAGCTGTGGCATTGCTGAGAAAAGACCTGCACAAAGGGGACTATATTGATAACTTAAGGCCCATAATTCTGCTAAATAAAGAGTTCAAAAGTTTGGCCAAACTGTAGCTAATAGGTTGGCACTTGTTAGGGAAGGTGCAGGGATGCACCATCCTGAAAAGATCCATCTATGACAACCTCCATCCATTACAACCTACACCTCATAGAGAAAGTAGCTAAAGAACCTGGCATGGGTGGGGCCTTGATCAATTTAAATCAATCTAATGCTTTTGACAGATGGTTAACCATCTATACTTGGCAACAGTCCTCAAGGCAGATAGCTTTGGGCCTGTATTCAGGAGTTGGATTGCTGCAATGCACAGAGACATCTGTTCAGTGGTCAGTGTGAATGGTCACCTCTCAGAATCATTCGACATCATGAGCTTGGTCCTTCATGAGGTTTCCCCTTCTCATCTCTGTTGTATGTACTGACTCTCAAGCCTCTTCTACACTAGCTGGAGACGTTGAGGGGTATCCCATACTCCTTAGGATGTGTGAGATCCATGTTGGTATATGCCAACAGTGTCTTCACAATGGTGTCAAAAAATAAAAAGATTGAGATAATACTACAAGGCAGTATTAGGAAATATCAGGAAATATCAGTGGGCTTGTAGCTTGGCTCTGGAGAAACAAGTCCATGCCATCCAACTGCATCATTGGGTGCTGGATGGACTGGTTAAACTGCTCAGGGTCTGGTTTTGCTTGGACCGCCAGACAGACAAAAACAGGTATGACATAACAAGCAAGGTGACAACTCTTACCTAGAAATGTGTTGAGAGGAAGCTATCCCTGAAAGGTTGGACAGGTGGGGGTTAACATGAACATTGCATTCGTCTTGTTCTGGTCCCTGTCTGATTGCACAGGAACATATACTCTTTCGCTTCTCGTGGAAGGAATGCATTCAAATGATCGAGCAGTCTACATGCTGTCAATACCCACTGCATGCTGGACTCAGTATGCCATGGCTGATGATGCACAAACAAGCACTAAGGCAATGATATCTTCAGTATTTCCTTGACAGCAAACAAGTGTGGTTGCTGCTTGCCAAACATGTTTCCCAGCTGATCTCCTTAACAGAGCTGCAGTCCTGGGTTAAACAAAGATCAAGAAAAGGTATTTGGAAAATGGAATGCCTTCAAGTGCTCACAGCCTTCAGCCAGTTGGACACTGCAATAGGTGGAAGCTTGGAGTTCCATAAGTTTTTATCAATCATTTTGGCTGGTTAAATCCCATTCAGTCAATTATTTTGTGATAACTTTTTTGCTAACATACATGGTGGTACCAACATTTCTGTTCAATTACACTTATTAGGGGTGTAACTCAGTGATGTTTATTTTGCGTTTTTGTGAAAACAAAGATTTCATATTTTTTTCCAGTTTTAAAAAATATCAGAATACAACAAAGTAAAAATAACCAACTGAGGACAACATTCTGTCGACCAAGTTTTGGTTCCCAATGTAGCCATGATAATGGAACATGATTTGGAGCTCAAATAAATTTATTGAATCAAAATAATGGAATTTTATCCAGTTGCTTCTTAGAAAAGCCTTTCCCCACTCTCCTCTCAGCCAAAAAGAAGTCTGTTTCATCACTCATTCACAAAAATGAAGGTAAATAACTTTTTCTTATTTCTAATCTAAATGGATACACTTAGAGTAGATTATGCATATGTTTGGGTGTTGGGTTCAGTTTGGAAGCTGGATCACTTGCTCAACAATCTTGGGTCACTTGATTTAGATGTGGCCACCATTAGTGAGGCAAGAATTTCTTAGGAAGCATGCTCTAGCATCCATTTTTGCAGACTATGAGATATTATCATTTTGTGGTACGTCGGGAGTGGGCAGTGGTGTAGCATTGCTATTCCAAAATCCTTAGGTCTTAAAGTAAGGGAAATCTTCTTGGACCCAGATGGTAGGCTGGTGGTCCTAGATGTGAACAGCAGCAAATAAACATGAATAGTATTTTGGGTGCATGAAAGGACTGCGTACATAGCAGAAAGGGCTGCAAAAACTTCAAAAACCTGCTTGGAAATTTCCAGCAGTCTAACAGGTATTGACTGGATTTCTGTGATGTGCTAGTGTGAATATGGAGCAACCACAACAGGTCATCTGAGTTCTTTTGTTGGGGCAATTATTTGTGTATCCAGATACATTTCTTACTACCCTGTCAAACCCTTTCTACTATTAAGTAAGAGTGAAAAATGAAACTTGTAAATTAGAGCATCTAAAATAGAATGCACAGCGCTAGGTGTCTTTTTCAGAAACAATGTAATGGCTGTTGTAAGATTTTAGCTTCCCTCATAGTCATAGGCAAGGTTTAAACTGACAACCAGTGGTCAGTACAGCCAGTTGTCACTTGTGAGTGGCTATGGATTGGTAACACATACCATACTTTTGCTATTTGTTTTAGATGCTTATGTGGTTGTGAGCAGACACAGACATCCTCTTGGTCTTCAGTGGCATATCTACAATCTGCAGGCAGATAGAACTACACAAGAACCCACTGAATTGTTCTCATTTACAGCTGAATAAACTGAACTAATGTGTAATAAATACCTTGCTCAATGACACAATGAATTACCCAGCCCAAGAATTGAACCCAGACCTTATGATTGCGAGCCAAACGTTTAACCACTTGATTACATGCATTCATAGTAATCAGTAGTGAATCACCTTCGTCTGATCGGTATTGTGCTTGATAATATGTATGTGAATATACCTAGATTGAACAGAATACCAGTAGACTGGAGACAGTCTGTGTTGGGAAGCCTTGTATTATTTGGGAAAAGTGACAGAAAGAGTAAAGCGAAATTGCAGTAGGAAGTGGAGTTTCTGACATTTTGAACTGATTCTTTGTTCATGGTTAATATAACTGGAGGGTAAAAAGTAAAAGGTAGTTGACTTTTACGTCCTCTTCCTCTATGTTTGAGTGACTGGTTGCAACTGATGAAGAATGCAGAACAATGTGAGCTACATAGACAGGAAGTAACCGGTGAGAGAAACTAGATGAGAGAGGGAAAAGGAAAGGGAAGTGAAAACAGGAAGAGATGATGGCGAGGGTGAGATAGAGGGAAACTAACTTTATGGTTATGGTTGTCCATCAAATCTAATGACACTTATCTTCTCTTTCAGTTATGAATACTGTTACAGTTATGAATTCCTTCGCAGCTGTAATTCTTGAAGAACAGCAACAATAATGGAGGTAGCTGTCTGGGTAAGCAAAATTCATGACTGTCACTGTATGCCCTCATGAATGAAAAAATTACGAAAGTGATGATATTTCATTTCTGTAGATATAAACAATACCTAATCACTGTAATCCCAAAGATTACCTTTGAAGATCGAAAATTCATGATTCATATTGAAGGGAAATATACCTGATACCTGTGAAACATAGCTGTATAGTGGTTGTGGAGATGTACTTTTCCTGATTTTTTTTTTTTTTTTTGTGAAGGGGATGTAGTGAGGGTGACACAAAACGATATATACATCGTTCCAGCTGCAGAAGAGTAACAGAAATCTAATTTATTGAAAATTGCAATAATCCTTTTACTGCAGGAATCAGATGTATACACTCAAAATTTCGTTACCCTTAGGTGCAGAAATCAGTTTTATATACCAATCTATATTTCATTGAAAAAAAAAATGTTTGAAACTGTCTTTTGGCAAAACATATAAAATTTATCAAGGCAATGCCACTTGCAGAAAACATCAGTTCTGTTTTGGTAAATATTTAACATTATTATTTGAAATAATAAATCTCTGAGCGAGGTATAGACCGGTAGCTACCCTAAAGGGTTAGCGACATTTAAGTGGCAAATATACTTCACGATTATTATTAGAATAACCATGACATTTGATTTCGTAGTTGAGGAGTTAAAGCTGGTTGCCACAGCTTGTTTTCTCAAACGATATACTCCTCTAATATTTGTCTACTTAGACTCATCTCATTAGGTAGCAGATGCTATAATTCACCACCACCACCACCACCACCACCACCACCACACACACAATTCTGTAAATTCTGTAGACCCTTTAGCTGTTGCTACCAGAAAAAAACCCAGAAAGAATCTGTGGTAAATAGCAAAAGCTAAAACTATAAAATAATGTAAGACTGGGTAAATAAATATTTATTTATTTCTAAATCATATTATCGGGGCCATTTATTCATTATATTAATCAAATGAAAGAAATAAAATTATCGATATATTTAAAAAAATAAACGTAGAATAACTTCCAACAGTACTATCAGAGTTGTTCCCCTTTAAATGTTTTTTAAGGTCAACTCATAAGGGAGGAATGAGACTAAAAATAATTGTTACATACAAAATAAGTACTGAAACTACGCACCTCAACTTAAAGCTAGAAGCAATTTTCTCCCCTTAAGTAGCAGCCTCAAGTGCAACTACTTATTAAAACATTTTATAGAGAAACCTTTTATTTTTTAAACATATAATATAATATATAATGAAATTATTGTATACAGAGCATTACAACTTGTCCAAAGTGCATATAAAGTATATGCAGTAATGTACAAATGTCTGGAAAGTGAACAGTGTATGAGACAGATTCATGCTTGCGTGTGTATGGAGGGGAGAAAACCAGGTGTAGTGTTGGCGAATCTCAGGAAGCATGGAAGTTTTGAAGGATGCAGTGCTCCGACAACTAACAACTGATGCTGGTAGTTTGTTCCATACTTCAGCAACTCTTAACGTGAAAGAATGTTTCCGAAAGTCATGGGAGCTGTGCTGTTTTCTGACTTTGTAAACATGTCCACGGGTGTTATAGAGTCCAGTGTCAGAGGTGATGAAGATGGAACATTTTGATCTTCGACAGTAAAGATGCCTGCATAGCATCCAGCAATAATTTCTGCACATTCTTTGGGATTGTCAGTAACCTAGCCTGTGTGGGAATTGTGAAGGGGACCAACTGGAGAGTGAGGTCTCTGCTTTGAGTGTACATACTTCTAGAACACTTTGCTGTCAGGGTTGGTTGCTATGCGCCGTTCGAATTCAAGCTCTGCCTTTTTTGTCACCTGCTTGAGATGGTTGGATGATCTATTGCGCTTTTTCCTGTTTATCTCTGATTTGTGCATTTTGTATTCCTGTTTTGCATTACGGCGTTCTTTCCTGGCAAGTCGGACTGCTGCAGTCTCCCAAATTGCACTATTGGGTGTTTTTTCTGTGCTTGCATGGTACCGATGCTGTACATGCCATCCATATTGAATTCAGAAGTATAGTGTTCACATCTCCATCAACATAAAATTCGAGCCAGTTTGGGCGTCACAGCTCAGTACAATAAGAGTTCCAGTCTGCTTTATTCCAGTCAAAGTGGGCAGTTTGAAGATGGTTGTGGTTTTTATTACAACCAATCAGAGACAAGTCGGCCATGATCATGGAATGATCAGAGTCACCTAAAGGTTCTTCAATAGTGACACTAATAATTGTTTCAAGTAAATAGCAGATCCAAAGTGTTGTTACCCCTTGTTGGGGAGGTAATGACTTGGGACCAATTTGAATTCAGCACTAGCTCAAGGAAATCGTCTGCACTTTGCGGCCAACGGAAGGCCTCCCAGTCAATCTCAGGGAAATTGAAGTCCCCTGCAATATAAACATAAGTGGCTGTTTTCATGGCAGCAAGTCTGAGGATATCAAAAAGTTGTGTGTCTTGATGATAATTTGGGGGGCGGTAAACAATTCCAAGTAGAAATGGTGACATGGTCATGTGTATATTGCAGAAAAATACTTGTTGAGATTGGTTCAAATCATCACAAGGAATTGCTGATAGGTTTGAACGATAGGTTAGACCATCACACCCCCACCACGGCGATTAATGCGGTCTTTGCGGAACAGGTTGTAGCCGACAATGCTGAAAACCCCATCACAGAGTGCGGAACGTGCCCATGTTTCCGTGACTGTGATGAAATCTGGGTAGATACTTTTGACGTAAGAGTAAAAAAAATGTACCTTGTTGCATAAACTACGGGCATTTAAGGATGACAGTTTGTATCTGGATTTCAGATGACAATGATATACAGGGGATGGCTGATTGTTCTTGTTTAGTTTCCCATGATTTTTGTATTGCCAGTTATTGTGGGTGCAGTTTGCTCAGTCCAGCTAATATCCCTTATCCACGACTCACCAGACTTGATAAATTTCCATATTTGCCCATCATCACGTAGGCTAAAGCTTTCCTGTGGCACAGAGTTGCGATTTAGGGGAGCCACAGATCTTAGCTTTGGGCGTGCATCAGGTGGTAGGCCAGGGCGTGTCCTAAAGGTAATTCTGTTTTCGCGCCGAGCCCTATCAGCGGCTAGATGGTTTGCCCTCACCTCAGTAGAGTTCGAAAACGACAGCCTAATCAATCTGGGTTTGGATCCTGGTCGGCCAAGGCGGAAAGCACATTTTGGAGGAACACAGCTTTGGTCCTTAGATGTATTGCCAATAAATGCAGCTGCAACAGAGATATTGTAAACAGGGGAGCGAACTCCTGCCACCTTCTAGCGACGAAATCAACAGACCAGTTTGGTTTTAGACCTCACTCCAGCACTGGGCACTTCGTCTGCTACAGATGGCAGTAACTCGCTTTTACTGGCAATATGTATAATTTCAAGCGACATACTGTCGCTGATTTTGAAACAAGCAAAAATGCTAGTTCTAAAATCTCTCCAACAGATCGACGCAGTTGTTGTACTAACAAGTAATATTTGTAGCAGGGTTGTCTATTCGAACGACTACACAGCAAGGGAGTGTTGTTTCAAGGGAGTTAACTTCACTTTTCCTCCGTCATAAAAGAAACTAACTATATTCAAGACAAACTCCCACTTCTTTCCGTCTAATCTAAACTATTTATCTGCTTCTCTGTCTTTCTAAGTAGGGAGAAAGCTATACAAGTGCATACATACATACATACACACACACACGATCGCCTTCTTGTGCTTCCTCCTGTTCAGATTATTGTTCAGTGCCACTGCAGATCTGCCTGGTTTGAAGCATAGACATCAGATAAAAGCTGTAACTTCCACTGGATTGATCAGGTCACTTTATTGGGATAAGGTGTTTCCTGATGAAAGTTTCATACGTTTTTCAGTTGAAGTTGAACTGACTCACTGTTTAGGGCTGGACATATCGTCACTCTTCCATCGCCATAGGAATTTCAGTTGATGGAATAACAAATGAGATTACCATAAAGAGACAACCGTATGTAACTGGATTCTAGTGATAAACGCTTGTACAACACAAGTACTACTCTCTGAGTCTTCGTGATTGGTACCTAGTAGCAGTCCGAAGCAAGATGACCAGTAACCATGTGAAAATGCTGGAGTTCCTCTCCTAGAAGGATGTTGTGACAACAGCTAGGGGTTCATCACTCCCAATGGTTTTACAGTTGTTGGTTGGATGGCCGTTGACTCATCAGAGTTCATTCAACCTTTGACAAGTCTTGTTTTTCATCATGTAGGGGTCCAAAGAAAACCACACTCCTTCCCAAGTAGGTTCAGTAGGGTTGTCAGTTAAGTAGCCGACAGCCCGACTATGCGACAGGTTGTACTGGGTTACATGTTACCAGTAGCACCAATGACCTGACATAATGGATCTGCTGGATCCAGTCTTCATTAATTAGCATAGGTAGGCTAATTAATCCACAACTGGAACCCTAACAGGTGCCGCACGCACGCACGTAAACACACACACACACATACACACAATGCTGTATTTCATATTTTCACACCATTGATACACAATATTCAACAGACTTTTAGCAGAGTTTCTTCCCTTGTGTCTTCCCACTAAATTCCTAATTTAGAGTTAGTCAAATTCGACGGGCTTCTCAACCATATATATATGTAGTCTGCTTCTTAGCATCATTTTGTTATACAATCCTGCTGCTTTTACACTGGTTAGTTCTTAAGGTATATATTGAACTCTAGTATGCGGTTAACTCGTTCGTAGCTGGATCACTGGAAACTAATGCCAGCTTCTGTCCAGTAATCTTAGCGGTCTATCAGCTGGAAAATTCAGTGAATGGAATATCTAATCACATTTGAAAATGAGTTTATTGGTATTATGAATTACAAAGACTTGGGTGCTCTAGGTACTGAAGAAGAAAAAGAAGCACTCACTGACTTTACACAGTGACTTTCAAGTTGGGCATTTATGGATAACTATTAAGCACTTAGTATTCTATTTGAAGAGTATGTGAACCAATTGATGCATTGTCTTTTCCCCCTCACCAACGTGAATTAAGCCACATTTAATCATGATTAACCTAGTCTATATGCAATCAAAGGACAGTTATCTGAGGACTTATTAAGGTGAATATATAAAAAGATTTTTATGTCTTTTCATTGTAGAGAAGGTCCTACTCTTGCTTAGTCTCATCTTTGTGTTTATTTTTGCAACATAAGTATTTTCCTGTGACAGATTCTTATTCTCATTACTGTTCAGTAGATCCAAGGTTCCTTCATTGGAATTTCAACATCAACAACAGGGTATGTATGTATGTATGTTATGTATGTATGTATATATGTATGTATGTATGTATGTTATGTATGTATGTATGTGTGTATGTATGTATGTATGTATGTATGTATGTATGTATGTATGTATGTATGTATGTATGTTATGTATGTGTGTATGTATGTATGTATGTGTGTATGTATGTATGTATGTATGTATGTATGTATGTATGTTATGTATGTATGTGTGTATGTATGTATGTATGTGTGTATGTATGTATGTATGTTATGTATGTATGTGTGTATGTATGTATGTATGTGTGTATGTATGTATGTATGTTATGTATGTATGTTATGTATGTATGTATGTATGTATGTTATGTGTGTATGTATGTATGTATGTATGTATGTGTGTATGTATGTATGTATGTTATGTATGTATGTATGTATGTATGTTATGTGTGTATGTATGTATGTATGTATGTATGTATGTGTGTATGTATGTATGTATGTTATGTATGTATGTATGTGCGTATGTATGTATGTATGTATGTATGTATGTATGTGTGTGTGTATGTATGTATGCATGTCATTATTTCAAGGTTGCAGGCCATAGAGGAAAATCCAGTTTCTAACCTAGATCATTCATTCACATTTTAACATTAACAGTGTATTTTTGCATGTATGTGTGTACATGTGTAATATTTGGAGTCACTGCTTGTGCAGATTTATGTTTTGTTTTATGTATGCATTCTCATGCATATAGTTGCATGTCTAGACATGCAACTATATACTTAAATGATAAACTTCTGGAAAGTTTTACAGATTTTTACACTTCCAGTGATAGCTTGGATCTGTAGTCTTCAAATCAACTTTCTCCTTTCTAGTTTTGAGAAGCCTAATCTCAAGATTGTTACTTAGGCAGTGTGTTACCATAGTCCTGGGAACATGAGGTACAGGAGATGCGAGTGCACTCCCTAGAATTTTTGTGGGGTGCTAAATCAATATTTGCACCCCTACTTACTTTTATCGGGTTTATAAAACAGTAAATAGGAAGTGATCTGTAAAAAGCTGCTCAAAGTTAGGTTTCTTCTCAAAAAACAAAGAACAAAAGTAAATTTAAAAGAAAAACAATAAGATCTTGTTTGTAAATATTTTTGGACCAGGGTTTGCACCCCCTAAGCAAATTTCATTCCTGAGCCAGTGTGTGTTACATATCCTACTATCCCAATAATTGTAGGTATAAACATTAGCTTGTAATTTGGGTAGAGTAATGGTAGGTTTTTCAATAGTTCAGCAGAGGTATTTCCTTTTTTGCTGATATTCAGTTTTACGTTAGCATCTGCTGGGCAGCTGATTTCCACAACTGTACACAGTTTCTCTTCTCTGTCAGGTCTATATATATATATATATATATATATATATATATATATATATTATATATATATATATATACATATATATATCTTTTGTCTTTAATCTTTTAAATTATTTCCCGAAGAAGGAGCAGGGGTTCTAGCAAAGATACAAGGCTCCATCTTTGGAATGTAGATAATGAAAACAATGTCACACTTTAAATCTGAGAAACATCTTGTATAGTTTTACTGTTCTACTTAAAGGTTGTATTTATAATGTGCAAATCAGTTGGTTGATTTCTTTTTCTGAAAATTCAAGCTTATCCAGACTGACAGTTAGGCATTTACTTACAAAACCAAGTGCTCTAATTATCATCATCATCATTGTTTAATGTCTGTTTTCCATGCTGGCATGGGTTGGATGGTTTGACTGAGGTCTGGAGAGCCAGTGGCTGCACCGGGCTCCAATCTGATCTGGCAATAATTCTACAGCTGGATGCCCTTCCTAACACCAACTACTCTGAGAATATACTAGGTGCTTTTTTACCTTCCACCAGCACAGAAGCCAGTCAGGTGGGCCTAGCATTAATCAAATTCAGAGAGTGTGTTTTACATACCACCAGCATGTGAGCCAGTCAGGTCTTCTCAAGCATATCATATCGCCCGACATATCAGGAGTACTCTTAACTGAGCCAGACATTGTGGTTGTGATCTCACTTCTCAATCATAGCATATCTCCAAAGGTCTCGGTCTTCTGTCCTTGCCTCTATGAAGCCCAGTATTTGAAGGTCATGCTTCACCACCTCATCCCATGTCTTCCTGGGTCTACCTCTTCCACAGGTTTCTTCCACAGTTAGGGAGTGGCACTTCTTCACATACCTGCCCTCACCCAGACGTAACACATGACCATACCAGTGCAGTCGTCTCTCTTGCACACCACACTTGATGATTCTTATGCCCAACTTTTCTCTCAAGGCACTTACACTCTGTTGAGTATGCACACAAACATTACACATCCAGCAGAACATACTAGCTTCATTTTTTTCAAGCCTATGCATGTCCTCAGCAGTCATGTCCCATGTTTCAAAACAGTAGTATGGCAGTTTGCACACATGCTTCATACAGTCTACCTTTCATCCTGAGTGAGAGGCCCTTTGTTGCAAGTAGAGGTAGGAGCTCCCTGAACTTTGCCCAGGCTATTCTTATTCTAGCCGCTACACTCTCAGAGCAACCACCCCCACTACAGACTTGGTCACCTAGGTAGCAGAAGCTATTAACTACTTCTAGTTTCTTCCCCTGGCATGTGATGGAATCTGTTTTCTGTACATCTTCTGTGTTTATTGCTCCAGTGCATCTGCCACACACAAAACTATTTTTCCTTGTAGCAGTTGACTATGGTGTAGCTACACCAGTCATTGGGTATGACTCCTTTGTGAACTACCTGATTTATAATACGGGTGACAAGACCATAACCCACAACACCCAAAATTTTAAGCATCTCAGCGGTGATTCCTGATGGTCCAGGTGCTTTCCTGGTCTTCGTATCCTTAATTGCTTTATCTACCAGGGTACTGTCGATTCAGGTAACTGGTCCTTCAATTGGGTCAACATTTGGCAGACTCTCCTCCTCCCATTCATTCTCCACATTTAGCAGTCTTTCATAATGGCATTTCCAAGCCTCTTTCTTTGAAGAAGCATTAAATGCAAGAGCACCATCATCCATACGGACACATTTCTCTTCGATGACATCACGGTTTTCTCTCACACACTGTCTTGCAATCTGAAATACTTCGGTTTTTTGGTCCTTACATCGCTAAACATTGGCAAACTTCTTCTTTTCTGCTACTCCCTTGGCTATATAATCCTGTCTCCTAGCTTCCCTTTTGGCTATCGGATACATTCTCCTGCTATCCCGACTCTTCCAGGCCTGTTTCTTTGCTCTAATGGCCCTGTCTACCACATTGTTCCACTACCATGTTACCCTCGCTCTGGAATGGACTTTGCACCAGTCACAGATTTGGTCTGTGGAACTCAGCAAGCTGTCTTGCTGGAATTCCCAGCTGCTTGCTATGTTACAGGACCGTAGCTTCTCCTCCCTATCATCAAATTTCTTGGGAATGATATCCCTAAATCTCTGACTATGTGAAGGGTTCTTAAGCTTCCAAGTCCTTCTTTTCCAGATTGGTCTGCTTTTTAGCATCCTTCTAGCCTCAAGTCTAAAGTCACTAATAACTAGTCTATGCTGGAGGGTACATTCTTCACCAGGGAGGGTCTTTGTATTTAAGAGCAACCCTGCATCCTGCTGTCTGGTGAGAATGAAATCAATCTGGCTGGCAGAATCACCTGATTGATTGATTATCAGGTGGCTGGCTGGCTTCCTGAAGTTGGTGTTGCAGACGAATAGGTTGTTTGCATCGCAGAACTCCAGGAGCGTAGTTCCCTCTTCATTTCTGGTACCAACTCCATGGCTTCTATGTACACCATGGAAGACATGCCCATTAAAATCTCTAGCCACAAAGATGAGATCATTGTCACTCAGCTTTGAGGTAGCCTGCAGAAGACTATCTTAAGAGTGATCTTTCTGTTCATTTGGTCTGCTTGTGGGGCATAAGCAGAGATAATTGTAGCCATACCATTCTGCAAGACTAGCCTGAGTTTAAGTACTCTATTGCACACCCTGAGTAGCTCTACGACCTTATCCACCCATTTCTCTGCAAGAAGTATGCCCACACCCCCTATTCCATCACTGTTAACCTTCCAGAAGAGTTTATACCTATGTGCTGTGCCTGTGAGGACTTGGCTGAAGTTCCTTCTACCTCTTGTATGCAACATACATCAACAGTCTCTGTTCAAGCTTCTCTACAATCTCCACCTAGACCTACCTTTCCATGTGCCTACATTTACAGCTTTGAGGTAGCCTGCAGAAGACTATCTTAAGAGTGATCTTTCTGTTCATTTGGTCTGCTTGTGGGGCATAAGCAGAGATAATTGTAGCCATACCATTCTGCAAGACTAGCCTGAGTTTAAGTACTCTATTGCACACCCTGAGTAGCTCTACGACCTTATCCACCCATTTCTCTGCAAGAAGTATGCCCACACCCCCTATTCCATCACTGTTACCTTTCCAGAAGAGTTTATACCTATGTGCTTTGCCTGTGAGGACTCTGGCTGAAGCTCCTCTCTACCTCTTGTATGCAACATACATCAACAGTCTCTGTTCAAGCTTCTCTACAATCTCACTAGACCTACCTTTCCATGTGCCTACATTTACAGCACCAACTCTGGAAACTGGGAAAGAGATATGGGAGGAAACACTGGAAGGAGAGATGTTATTTAGCACCTGAAAAGAAGGTTCCCATGATCATTTGGTATAAAGGAAAATTTGTAATCCAGATACAGAAGCAGGGGGTTTCAAAACAATTGTCCATAGTTAACTTCTTTCTCTTTGATCTTCAAAGAGATGTGGTCACATCAGCAATACAGCTGACCTCTATGATGGTACATACTTTTCCTTGTTTGTCCCAAACAACAATATCCAGTCTGTCTTACTTACACTTGACAGGTATTTTTATGGGAATGTTCCTCCAGTATTTCTTGTGTTGATATTTGTGTATGTATCCATTAACAGGGATATTCTCTATATTTATTCCAGGACAGTCTTTTTTCCAAATGATATTGTATATTGTTTTTGCGACAATGTCATGTTGCATTGGGGGGTAGTATCTTGATGACATTTTTGGGTACCTGTTGTAGTTGTAGGCCCTAGCATGTAGCCATTTGTTGGGGTTTCCTTTTTTTTTTTTTTTTTTTTTTTGTAGCAGGAATGATAATGGGTTTAATGCCAAAATGAATAGAAGTACAGAGAGACTAGCTCCCTGGAATATTCCCTTTGAAATATTTATGGTATTGGAGACGATCATTCCACAATCATTCTAAGTGTGAGGATTGTGGCTCAGGTCCTTGTGAGCCTCTCAATGGCAGCAGTTAAGGTAGTTGGTACTTTTGCCAAATGGAGACACTTCAGCAACCATGGGTGGGGAATAGAGTTAAACGCCTTCTTATAATCAGATCATACTGTTGTACAGCTACTATGACGTTTATTTTTTTCTTTTACCTCAGACAGTACAGCTTTGCTTAGTAAAAGTTGTTCAGCACATCCCTGCACTCGTTTCTTTCCACCAACCTGTTCATCAGTCACTATGCTTTTGGACTCACAATGATCCTGGAGGTATTGGTTGAGGCAGCTTCTGTACAGTTTATACATAATGTTTAGGTAAGTAACAGGCCTGGAGTTTTCAGGCAACTCACTGGTTTCATTCTTGACCCCAAGATTTGTCCATGCTATAGCAAGCCAATTTGGTATGTCAATCTGACCTTCCATAGTTCTTTTGAATATACTTATTAGTGGTTTCCTGTAAAGTGTCACTCTCTTATACCACTATCCAACTATTAGGTTCCTTTCAGGTGCCTTCTTATTATGCAGTTTGCCTACAGCTATGAAGAAAATTTCCAGGTCCGTTGCATTTGTTTTTTTGTTTTACTGTTGCTGCCAGTACAGTATTCTCTGTTTGTCTGTCTGTCTGTCTGTCAGTCTGTCTGTATGTGTGTCTGTGTGTGTGTGTGTATGATGTTTGTAGATTTGTAATATAGAAATTTATTTATATATTGCATGTGAGGCATGTACATATTTATTTTAGATGTGTAAACTCTACCTATCGATAAACGTAGAGAAGAAACTATAAAGGCATCAAATTTTTAGACCCGGTTAACAGAAAGAGTTACTGAGGAATTAATTAAGATTGATGATTATGATGATGATGATTCTCATCATCATTACTGTTTTAACATCCACTTTCCATGCTCACATGGATCAGACAGAATTCATTGGGGCAGATTTTCTACAGCTGGATACCCTTCCTGTCACCAACCATCACCTGTTTGCAAGGAAGCTGTCATTTCTCTTTTGCCAGATTTGTTTTCACGGAAGATTAGAAATATATGGACACTACTTGGTACGACAGTGACTCTTTTACAGTTTCCATGCAATATCAAAACAAACAGACACTAACATGACACACCTATACATACTCACAGGCACAGACATACACATATACATATACTTACAAACACACAAACACACAAATACACATGCACACACACACACATACATACACTCACACAACACCACACACACACATGCATGCGCGCGCGCACACCCACACACACAAACATATACATAACAACAGGCTTCAATCATTTCTCTATAGCAAACCCACCCAGCAAGATTTGGTTGCGTTGACACAACAATAAAAGGCACTTACTACACAGCGGGACTGAACCTAAAACCACATGGTTGTGAAGTGAACTACTTCATCACACTGCCACGTATGTATACACACACACACACTCACACAAAATATACATATAGTGAAACAAACTTCTTAAGCATACTTCCATGTGTGTATACACATATGTACAAATATGCACAAAGACATGTGCACACACACACACAGAACAAATGATATTAGTGACTTTTGTTATATAACTGAATAGTCTAATCTTAAAAGGTTGAAATCATTTAGAAGGTTTGACCTGAATTCCATAAATTTAATTAATCAGCAGAATGACAAAAAAAACAAAAAAAAAACATGCTCAACCTTTCAAAATAGGTTCAGTATTTGAAAATATCTTTTTAATAGCAATGGGAGTTTCAACAAAAGATGTTTGTCTTTTCAAACACCTGCTTGTATTGTATTGAGAATAGGAAACTAAATAAAGAGCTCTGTCACACACACACACTCCTCCATTCTGAAACAGAATAGTATCTTTTCCTGTTACAATAGAAGCCTGTTAGTTTAAAATTCAAGTTTAAACCCAAATTTTCTTTTCATTCTTAGAGGCTGAAACATAATGACTGAAATTGAGGTACCTCAAAAGCAACATATGAGTGTTCAGCTTTTGGCGAACGACTTGCACGAATGGTTTGTTTACAGTGATCAAATGTATCTGCTGTACATTGACATTGCTTGGACAGGTGCACGGTGTACCACATGTCAGGTACTGAAGTGATGGCAGAGCAACATGAGACGAAGTGTTTTGCTCAAGAACACAATGCACCATTCAGTCGAGGAATTGAAACCATGATCTCATGATCACGAGCACAACACCCTAATCACTAGGCCATGCATCCTCATATATTAATAATAATGATAATGATGATGATGATGATGATGATGATAATAGCAATAATAATGATGATAATAATAATAATAATAATAATAATAATAATAATAATAATAATAATAATACGACAATACCAGCAGATGACAACGTGTCTCTAATAGAAATTGAGAAACTTTCAAAATACAAGGACCTGGAAATAGAGGTAACTCGAATGTGGAATCTGAAAACAGAAACAATTCCTATCATAGTAGGTGCATTAGGCATCATAAAAAAATATTCAGACAAATACATAACAAAAACACCAGAACTTACAAACACATATAACATACAGAAAATCGCACTACTGGGCACTGCATACATCCTACGCAAAACACTTTCAATACAGTAACCATCAGAGCATCACAACAAAACAGCACATACCCAAGGCACACAGAGCTGTGCCCGGTAGTGAAGTGAAAGCACGATATAAAAAAAACCCACTGAATGATAATAATAATAACAATAATAATAAATACCCCGATGCAGTACCAGGCAGTGGCTCTCACAGCTTCTGATCTTAACTGATTGGAAGTATTATCATGTATATTGTTTGGTCTTGGAAAAAAAATGGGCTACAGCAAATATTCTGCTCAATACCACAGATTTGCCGTCAGTTGCTTGACCTTAACCAGTTGAGCATGTCCCTTAGTGGCTGACAATATGTGCATCTCTGATCTCAAGTAGAAGCAGTGGGGGAGCATCATAGCCATGTGTTGAGAGGGATTTTTTGGGGTTTGGATAATTCACCTCTGGAAACATGGGTGTTTCGTTCAACATCCTTAAACAACCCTTATTCAGGGACCTTTTGAGCAGGATGGGTTACTCGACCAGAAGAAAATTCTAACTGGCCCCACCTGCAAGGTCATGTGCTGTTTATCTTGATATTAGATCACCATATCATGCACATATGGTTGTGATGCATGTGCCTGGTGTACCCTTATCAGACGGGTAGTCATGATGGGTATACTGGGCTTCGTATATTTTACCCCAGTGTCACTTTGATGGCATGCACTGCTCTCTCACTCAATAATAATAATAATAATAATAATAATAATCCTTTCTTCTATCGGCACAAGGCCTGAAATTTTGTGAGTAGGGGGCTAGTCGATTACATTGACCCAGTGTATAACTAGTACTAATTTTATTGACCCTGAAAGGATGAAAGGCAAAGTCAACCTTGGCGGAATTTGTAGTGACAGGCGAAATACCGCTAAGTATTTTATCCAATGCACTAACAATTCTGCCAACTTGCCACCTTAATAATAGTAATAATAATAATAATAATAATAATAATAATAATAATAATAATAATAATAATAATAATAATAATCTATTCTTTCATTAGCCACAAGGGCTCACATACAAAACATTAATTGACATACAACAACATATAAGACAAAAACAGGACGGTACAATGGGATTTTCTGTGTATATAGAAAATTTGTTCAATAAAAATTGAACAAATTAAAACTCCTTATAGGGGAGGCGCTTTAAGGTCCTTGTGGAAAAACCCACAAAAGCCACAGGTGCCTGAACAACAAGGCAAGAGCCCCTCTCCTTTGATTCCCTTTTTAGAGGTGCATGCTCAGAATTGGTCCTTTCACACTGGCCATTCTTCCAACATTCACCTACCTTTCAACAAACTTGCTACAAGGCAACACTTCCCTCTCCACCTTCAACTTCCTTTTCAAGTGAAACTTGAAAAAGTTGATGAGGGCTTGACCAAAGAGGAAAGTGTCTGTCTTTAGCCCTTTCAGGTCCACAATACTACTTCTTTCACTACAGCCACTAGACAAATAAAAATTGCCTGCCCCTCCCAGCTAAAAGAGGGCAGCAGGGCAATTCTCACAATGGATTCAGCTGATAGCTGGATTCATCCTACACATGACAGCAGGTGTTTGACATAAACCCACAAGTCAGCACTGCTGAGGTAGGGTGTGCAGAACAGTTTCATTGTTCTGGGCACACCTTGGGTAGGCCCGGCTGATGGCACTTTCCTGTTTGTAAACTCTATCCCAAACTGGGAGTGCTTCTTAGTAGCCCTGCCAGGCAAGGGATTTCTGGAAGTTATCCATAGGCCCAGGCTCAAAAGTTCTCTAAAACAGACCGGTTACTTGATCTTCATCAATGCCCAGAGTTTACCCGGGAATGTTGTAGCACTTTCCCTCCACTAGCCCTCTATAGAATGCTAGAGTGGAACTACCACTGACTGCATTGCCCACTTGGCAGAGGGCTGTGTGTGCTTTACGGCACTCATGATGCCAAGCACCCCTCTTCAGTTTACACCTAATCCAGGATTGCAGCTCAGTCAAAGAGACGAGCCATGGAAAAGTGTCTCTTACAACAGTGACCAGACCTGCTCACTGTGAAGGAAACGCTGGAGATGCTGCAACCTCAGTGCAGATCTGTGCATCAGTAACCATGGCATGCCCAGCCCTCCATTCAGTGGCTGCTGACAGCAGAATTGAGCACCTGACCAGTGGAACACACCCCATCCACAGAAAGCAGAAGAGTAAGTGCACCAGCTTGATCAACCAGCAAACAGGGCAAGGAATGACAGTCAAGCGGTAGTAGATGATGGCTGCGATGTACACATTCACCACCTCTGCTCAACCTTTCAGGAATAGCTTCCTCTCGGCCCATTTCTGGGTGAGATTGGCTACCCTGCTCATCACCTCATCCTAGTTTTCCTCCACCTGGAAGTCCGGACCAAACCAGACTCCAAACAACTTTATAGGACCGTCTGTCCAGCACCCCACCACACTGTTTGACAGCATGGACTTGCCTCTCCAGGTGCCGAGTTGCAAACCCACTGACTTTTCCATGTTAATTTTTGCTCCTGTCTCCGCTTCATATTCTTGTAGTGTTTCACCAATCAGGTCTATAATAATAATAATAATAATAATAATGATAATTATAATGATAATGATAATAATAATAATAATAATAATGATAATGATAATGATAATAATAATAAAGGCAACAGAATTTTTAGCATAGCAAAATGCTTAATAGCATTTCTTCTGGCTTTTCACATTCCAAGTTCAAATTCTACTGAGGTCAACTTTGCCTTTCAGTTTTCCAGGGTCAATAAAATAATGTTCTAGTAAGTACTGGGGTCAGTACAATCGATTAGACCCTACCCCTACAATTTGCTGGCCTTGTGCCAAGATTGAAAGACAATAATAATTTCTGCTATAGGCACAAGGCCATAAATTTGTAGGGAGAGTTAAGTGAATTGCATCAACCTTAGTGTTCAACTGGTATGTATTTCATTGATCTCCCAAAGGATGAAAGCCAAAGTCAACCTTGGCAGAATTTGAACTCAGAATGTAAAGATGGAAGAAATGTTGCTAAGCATTTTGTCTGGGGTGCTAATGATTCTGCCAGGTGACAAAAGTGAGCTGGAAAAATCATTAGCATGTTGGGTAAAAATGCATAGCAGTATTTCTTCTGGTTCTTTACATTCAGATTTCAAATCTCAGAGAGGTTAACCTTACCTTTCATTACTCCAGGGTTGATAAAATAAGTACCAGTCATGAAATGGAACTGCTGCCCAGATCAGAAATTATTATTATTATTATTGTTGTTGTTGTTGTTATTAGACAATACAAAGAACATGATATGATTGCAATAGATATTTTATTGGTTTAACAGCTTGCCTGCTTTATTGAATTCAAAATGAAAAGTGATACATAGAAATTAAAAATTATAGAAATTCAAATTCAAAACGTTGAACAAGGACATCCTGCATTCCCACTTTGATGGAGTGACATCATCAATCAGCAATTTTCAATTTTACAAGTGACAAAAGAAAAAGAAAGGAAAAAAAACAGAAAAAAGAAAAGTTAGGTTTTCAGGAGGCAGAAAAGTTAGAGTTATTTTGCAAGCCATGTCATCCTACATTTACCTCCACCATGGCTCCAATCATCCACATCATATTATTTAGTCAAATCTGAAATCCCAATTTTTGAGGATAAAACAGATTTGTACTGATATAGGGGATTACTGGAAATATGCAAATGCCTTTGTACATCATTATGTGAAACTCAGTTACTGTGAATCATGATTAAAGGAAATTGAAAACGACATAGCTAAGATTAGCAAGGAAAGTCAAATTTTCCTTGGTCACTAAAACTCTGCTTGCGAAGACCTGTTGAGGCAAGCAAAATCAAAATCAAAATCAAATTCAATGACTGGCGTCCGTGCTGGCAGAGTGCAAAGAGCACCATACGAGCATGATCATTGACAGAGCGGCTAACAGGCTTCCGTGCCAGTGGCACGTAAAAGGGCACCATTTGAGCATGATCATTACCAAAGTCGCCTTACTGGCACCTGTGCTGGTGGCATGTGTAAAAGGATTCGAGCGAGGTCATTGCCAGTACCACCTGACTGGCCCCATGCCGGTGGCACGTAAAAAGTACCCACTACACTCTTGGAGTGGTTGGCATTAGGAAGGGCATTCAGCTGTAGAAACTCTGCCAGATCAAGATTGGAGACTGGTGCAACCATCTGGTTTGCCAGCCCTCAGTCAAAATCGTCCAACCCATGCTAGCATGGAAAGCGGACATTAAACGATGATCATGATGATGATGATGTATATTTATATGCAGGTATATATATATATAAGTTCAGCAAAAATTTAGATTCAAATGAATATGGTACTTAATTTAGATGCACCAGAATTTTGTATGGTGTCATCCATAAAAATCCGAGGGGTGATTATAATCAAAATAAGCAACAAGAATGACTCCGGTAATTTGGTACGATCGTTTCGTACTACATCATTTTATTAAATGTTGTAAGTATTACAACAGTTTTAAAATGCTGAGCACTCATCAGCCAATTATAGAGGTTTTCCATTAATACAAAAATTTTCATATCAAGTGGCAACATTATAGAGAAGGTAGATACATAGACAAAGATGTGGATTTAAATTTTAAGAACACTACCTCAAATGTTCTTAAAATTTAAATCCACATCTTTGTCTATGTATCTACCTTCTCTATAATGTTGCCACTTGATATGAAAATTTTTGTATTAATGGAAAACCTCTATAATTGGCTGATGAGTGCTCAGCATTTTAAAACTGTTGTAATACTTACAACATTTAATAAAATGATGTAGTACGAAACGATCGTACCAAATTACTGGAGTCATTCTTGTTGCTTATTTTGAGTATATATATGTGTGTGAAAAAGTGCCACACCCTGGCAGTTGAGGGGACCTGTGGAAGAGGTAGACCCAGGAAAACCTGGGTCGAGATGGTGAAGCACAACCTTCGAACTCTAGGTCTCACCAAGGAAATGACCAGAGACCGAGACCTATGGAAGTATGCTGTGCGTCAGAAGACCTGGCAAGACCAGTGAGAACAATCAAAATCAAATCATATATCAGAAAGCAGGGGTTAAGTGACCCATCCATTCGTGTCCGCTGCCAGCCTCGTCTGGCACCCGTGTCGGTGATACGTAAAAGCACCATTCGCTCGTGGCCGTTTGCCAGCTCTGTCTGGCCCCCATGTCGGTGGCACATAAAAGCACCATCCGTTTGTGTCCGTTGCCAGCCTCGGCTGGCCCCCGTGCCAGTGACACGTAAAAACACCGTCCGTTCGTGGCCGTTTGCCAGCTCTGTCTGGCCCCGTGTCGGTGGCACATAAAAGCACCATCCGTTCGTGTTCGTTGCCAGCCTCGGCTGGCCCCCGTGCCAGTGACACGTAAAAGCACCGTCCGTTCGTGGCCGTTTGCCAGCTCTGTCTGGCCCCGTGTCGGTGGCACGTAAAAGCACCATCCGTTCATGTCTGTTGCCAGCATCGCCTGGCCCCGTGCCGGTGACACGTAAAAGCACCATCCGTTTGTGGCCATTTGCCAGCTCTGTCTGGCACCTGTGCAGGTGGCACATAAAAAACACCCACTACACTCGCAGAGTGGTTGGCGTTAGGAAGGGCATCCAGCCGTAGAAACACTGCCAGATCTGACTGGGCCTGACGAAGCCTTCCAGCTTGGAAAGCGGACGCTAAATGATGATGATGATGATGATGATGATTTATATATATGTGTATATATATATATATACATTTATAAATATATATATATATATGTATGTATATATATATATATGTGCATGTATATATATATACATATATATATGTATAAGTTTTCATGTCACCAATCTCTTAACTAATATACCTCACAATTTAGGCCTAGAAGCAATCAAACACTGGGTAGAGAAACATAGAAAACAGATAAATGAACGCTTCAAGACTGACTTCATCACCAAGGCGATACGCCTAGTACTAGAAGAAAATGCCTTCAGATTCGACAATAAACATCGACAGCTAAAGGGCAGGGCTATGGGTACGCAGTTTGTGCCCTCATATGCAAACTTAGTTATGGGATACTTGGAAGAAAAACTTCATGAGGAAGTAGAAAAAACTTTTGATCAGGAGTACAAGAAATATATCATCACAAAGTGGAAACACTTCCTTGATGATTGCTTCCTTTTCTGAGACAGATCGAACGAAGATCTAAGTATATTTAACTATATACTGGACACACTTCACCCATCCATCAAATTCACGACAGAATCCAGTTGCAATGAATTACCATTTCTGCAAATCCACATAAAAATACAGAACTTGGCAGTCACAAGACATATTTTATAAAAAAACTGACACACACCAATATTTAAATTTCTACTCTTGCCATCCATCACACATCAAATGAAGCATCCCATACAGCATGGCAAGATGCATCTGTGTTATAGTGACTGACCCCAAAATATGTGAAATCCAACTCAACAAACTCAAAGGCTTCCTGACAATGCAGAAATACCCCTTAGGATTAATTAATGAGGGAATTAAAAAGGCAATGAAACTAAACATCACCAAACTATGGACACCTAAGGAAAAAGTTAATGAAGACAGGATTCCATTTGTTAACACAAACGCCATAAAATCAAATTTATCTATACTCCTACAAAGTCCCAAAATGAAAAAATCTAATTGAAAAAAAACACCTTACGGAATAGCAGACACTAACCAAAAAATCTTTAAAAAACACCTTACAAGGACAAAATTCAAATCAGAGAATGAATCAGAATTCTTCGTGAAAGAATGTGGAGATAGGAGATGTGGAACATGCAACAACATCAACAACTTCAAATACTTGGAAAGTGGTTCCCATGTAAAATTCAAGAGTGGATTCCTTCTCAAAATAAATGCAGATATGAACTGCAAAATGCAAAACCTCAGATACTGCATTACCTGCCCAAACTGTAAAGAAAATTACATTGGTGAAACAAATAATGCCCTCTGCCAACATGCAAGAATCTCACAAGAAGAATTCTGCAAGATTCCATTAAGTAAGCATCTGGAAATATGCTGAGATGGAAAATTCAAAATTTTTCCCTTTTACAAATGTGCATGGGATGATCAGCAATACTGAAAAGCAATGGAGCTAGATTTCATCAAAAACGTCTCTCATACTTAATATCAACTCATACTCTCCTCTCCATATACTTTCTTCTACTTTGCACAGGCCTCTGAGCATGACAATTTTCTTGATTAGTTCAAAACAATGTGGATTAAAAAGCATTAATTTTGGCAGAATAATGCAAACACTAATGATGAAGATGACAATGTTGACAATGATATATGTACACACACACACACACACACACACACACACACAAATACATGAATCATCATCATCATTTAACATCTGTTTTCCATGCTGGCATGGGTTGGACAGTTTGGCAGTTACTGGCCAGCTGAAGAGCTGTCCAAGCTCCATGGATGTTTCAGCATGGTTTCTATGGCTGGATGCCCTTCCTAACACCAACCACTTTACAGAGAGTATGGGGCACTTTTGCTCAGCACCAGCATGGGTGTGTTTACATGGCACCTGTACAGGTGCTTTTTACATGGCACCAGCATCTGTAAGATCAGAAATACTTAGCTAGAGAAAGATGCAGGGGACATGCCTGTATGCAAAGACAACTATGCTTTTACTTAGCTTGACGTGTCTTCTCAAGCACAGCAAACTACCAGGAGTCTCAGTTTCCTGTCATCCCCTCTGTGAGTCCCAACATCTGAAGATCGTTTCTCACCACTTTGTCCACATCTACCCCTTCCACATGTTCCCTCCACAATTAGAGCTCAGCACCTCTTCATACAATTGTCTTCATTCATATGCATTACAGTGCAGTCTTCTCTCTTGTGCATTACATTTGATGCCTCATATACTCAGTTTTGCTCTCGAGTCACTTACACTTTGTCATATATGCACATTGACATTACCCATCCAGTGGAATGCATTGGCTTCATTTCTTTCAAGCCTTCACATATCCTCAGTAGTCACAGCCCATATCTCGCTGCCATGTAGAATAGCTGTTTATACACAGGTATCATACAATCTACCTTTCATTACTAACAGAGGTAGTGGCTCTCTGATCTTTGGCCAGCCTAATCTTATTCTATCAGCTATGCGTTTAGAAGAACCTCCACCACTACTAACATGGTCACCTAAGTAATGGAAAATATCTACTACTTCTGTACAGGAGACAGACTTCCTCAAATGTTCAGAGAGAGAGATCCTTAGAACTGGTAGATTGTCTCAGTTACTTAGGCAACCAAGTTAGCAGTGGAAGAGGATGCTCTGAAATCATAGTTGCTAGAATAAGAATGGGTTGGACAAAGTTCAGAGAGCTACGTTGGTAACAAAGGGCCTTTCCCTCAGAGTGAAAGGTAGTTTGTATGATGTCTGTTTACAAACAGCTTATGTTACATGACAGTGAAACTGGGACTGTGACTGCAGAGGACATGCAAAGTCTCAAAAGAAATTAAACCACTACACTCTGCTGCATGGGTAGAGCAGAGTATAAATGATTTAAGAGAAAAATTGGATATAAGAGGCATCAAATATAGTGTGCAGGAGAGAAGACTGCACTTGTATGGTCAGCTTCATAGAGATGCCAAGGGGCCAAGACTTCTGGTAATTTGCTGTGCTTGAGATGGTTTGTTAAACTAAATAAAATTGTGGCCATCTATACAGGTATGTCCTTTATGGCCATGCCCAACCTCACATACACACTTGTAATCTGTCCTTTGTCAAAACTTGCCCACAAGCCATCTTCTCAACAGCCTCTGTCACACCACCCATGATCACCACCTGCTGTACCCTCCAAGGTTAGTCAGCCAGACCTTGTTGAGTCGTCACGATGTGACTGACTGATTTTTGCTTGGGGTGTGCTTGCTTATATAAAGATCCAGACGGATAGATATATCATTGAGAACAATAGATTTAGTTGGTGGTCTTTTTATCTATTCTAGCTTTTGGTGAAGTAGAAGAGGTTAGAAAGGGTCAAGTGGTGAAGACATTATTTCGGCTTAGCTAAAGGCATCTGGAAAATGTAAAACTGCTGTCAGAGAAAAACCATTGTTCCATCGTGGGAAAAGTTCTGTTGCAGTGTTAATTTAAATTCGGCTGTGGTGGATTTAATCCACTTCATGCATGAAAGATTCACTACATGTTCTTTGGTTGATAGATCCTGACCAGATACCAAACTCTACTTCTTCAGTAGATGGGAGCATTTTTTTTTTTTTACCATAAGTACAGCAAAATCCTAATTGTGAGCTAATGCAGTACTTTTCTATTTTGCTGAGTAACAATTGGTTAAAGTAGTGAAATACACTACACTGAAGTACCTACTTGAGAGTTGTTGTCACAGCCATTGAGAATTAAGTGTATTAGACCACAGATACAAGTACCATTAGCAAAATATGAGCCACCAATTTTTGTGCTGGTTGGTTAGTACCTATTGACTTGGTTATGCATTTCCAACTATAGCATCAGGCTAATCAAAGCCTTGTGAGTGAATTTGGTAGATAGAAACTGAAAGAAGCCCATTTATATGTATATTCATATGTGTGTGTACACTTCTCTTGACTTCACAAAATGTTTGTAAATGAATGTCAGAATCATACAAGTGATGTTCATGTCCAGCCTCTGGTGGAAAACATAGCTGGCCATAAGGAAATACTATTTTGCTTTGAAACAAGTGAGGATTGGTGATAGGAAGGGCATCTGGCTGTAGAAAATCTGCTTCAACAAATTCTGTTTGATCCATGCAAGCATGAAAAGGTGGCCATTAAAATAATGTTGCTGCTGCTGCTGCTGGTGTATTTTGTTGCTATTTCTTGTTCCTTTATAGCAAATGCATCTCTTTGAAAGTTAGAATTAATATCCTCATTGTTAGTCTGGGATAGACTACTCTCTGGTGATCAATGTTGCTGTCACTTTGAAGTCCTTTTTTGTTATGTATGTAGGCTCTCTTTTGATGACCTTTTGCAGTAGACTTGTGCAACCTCTCTGGTTGTTTATCCTTGGTCATTGGCAAGGAAATACTTTTTCAGAAGCTTTTTTTCCAATCTCCATCTATGCAGAGCTGATTCATGGTAGGATTTCAACATTTGGTGGTTAGATGCTGCTGATAAGGCATTCAAATCTGTTTACATTAATATTGGTTTCAAATTTTGGCACAAGGCAAGCAACTTTAGGGGAGGAGTAAGTAGATTATACCAACCCCAGTACTCAACTGTTACTTATTTTATTAACCTTGAAAGGAGGAAAAGCAAAGTTGATTGTGGCAGAATTTGAATTCAGAATGTAAGGACAGATGAAATGCCAGTAAGCATTTTGCCCAGTATGCTAATGGTTCTGCCAGCTTGCTACCTTCATGGTTGGATTGATATTAAGCCTCTACTGCCTTGTTTTTATTTTAAGCAAAGATGGTCTACATGACTGTTGATCTGGAAATTCTTCATATGCATTAACAATTTTTGGGTTTTGACATTAATAGCTGGGATTTCATCTAGCATATAGTCAGGTAGCCCAAATGTTTATATGGCAAACTCTTTGTGAGCTATTAGTTATAGCATGCAGAAAGTTCTGAGAGCGTGTTTTCTTTATTCTGATATTATGGTTACTGGTGGCAAGCTATTAGATGTTCCATCACCAGAAATCATTTTCATTTATTCCAAAGTACCTGTAGATATTGGAGAAATATTCAGGTAATGAATAGTAATGTTACTTGAAGGGCTTATGATTTGCCCTTGTTTGACAACATGTAAGAATATTTATCTTGGTTAGTCTCTGTTATGTGTGGATGGGTGTCTTGGGTATGACTCTAAACTGCATCCTGTAGTGGAGCCCTGGTTCAGGTGTTCTAGGGTTTTGAGGAGTGTGGAGCCACCTCCTAGTCTCTACTGTT